>NC_064623.1:21867639-22167639 GCF_023898315.1 Schistocerca nitens | reverse complement strand
TTAAAAGATTCGAGAACTTCACGATTGGCATTTGTCGTGTGGGCCCAGGCGTTGTCGTGAGTCAGCAAGATCTTTGAACCCAACTTTCCCCTGCGCTTGTTTTGTATTGCTCTTCTGAGGTTGTGCACAGTTTGGCAATACCTTTGAGAGTTTATTGTGGTGCCTCTTTCAACCCATGTTTCGTCACCAGTAACGATGCGATCGAGTAATGAGTCGCCATCTTTCTCATAAGCGTCCGAAAACATTAACGCTGCAGCCATTCGCTGATTTTTGTGAATCTCTATCAAGATTTTTGGTATCAATCTTGCACAAAACTTGTGGTAACCAAGCTTTTCGGTAATGATTTCGTGCAACAAATTTCGTGAAATTTGTGGAAAACTCATAGAGAGTTCCGTTATTGTGAAATTACGGTTTTCACGGACCGCGGCATCGACTTTTTCCACAAGTTCGGCAGTCACTATGCTGGGTCTTCCACTTCGCTCTTCGTCGTGAATGTTAGTTCGGCCATTTTTAAATTTTATGACCCATTGACACACTCCACCTTCAGTAATTATGTTGTCCCCATACACTTCACAAAGCTGCCGATAGATTTCTATCGGTGTACAGTTTTTTGCAGTCAGAAACCTTATTACAGCATGCACTTCACACTTCGCAGCATTTTCAATTAACGCTGACATTTCAAACTGTCACAGTAACTCAACGGAGTACAGCACGCACCTCTCACTAGCACGGCAGTATGCCGACTGAGCAGCGGAATGCCATGACACCAAGATGGCCGCGCTAGCCCCGCCCCTAACGGACACAAACGAAAACATAATGTACTTTGTGGATAGCCCTCGTATCAGAGTGTAAAACTAATGTAGGCACACAGCCTGTTGTTAAAAGATTGGCAAGTGTTTCTTACAAAAACTGCCCATACTTTGAAATCAAAGGCTGTATTCTTCCTCAATGTGAAGAATGTTTAAGAACAGAGGTTCTAGAGAAAAATAAATCTTGTGGATGAATTTTAAACCGAATTCTATCCAAAGCATCAATATTTTCAGAGATGGATTCACACTAGCCTGGACACACTAAAACACAAAACTGACAGTGGAAGACTTCATTAAAGAACTAATGAAAATTTTGGCTTCCTAGCTAGCACTACTTCGCCAACATCAAAGTAAGCACTAGTAAGTGACTAACAAAGTTCTCAAACCAGATCTGTTGATCATATCGATGGACTTCACCAGAAACCTCCCGTTCATTGTCCAACATGCAGTTCAAGGATTTCACTGGGAAAATAGTCGACCAACATTGCTTTAATTTATCATTTACGAGGCGTGTCTTAAGTAAGTACCATTTTGAAATAAAATAATTAAACAAGCACAAGTTAGTCAGGAAAAGCAGTCAGAAAAATGGATGCACAGTGTCTGGTACAAGGGATCATCATTTTGTGCTAACAGATGAAAGATGATTTCAGATTAGCAGGATGTCAAATGATTAACTATTCCTTGTGCCCAATGTTGATAAGCGTAATAAAGCAACGTACAAATATATCAACATTGTTGAACCCTTACTGGACCAGTACATTTCCTGTGTGTGTGGTAGGAATTGGTGGATTGGAAATCTGTTTGAGTTTCAATTGAAGGCACTAATCAATTTCATGCACCTCCATGGAGGTGCTCGACCCTCATCCTGGCCTGCAACGAGATGTTTGCTGGCTTGCAGAACAGCAAGATATTACAGTAATTCCAATTCCAAGAGCAACACTGACTGGAGTGACAGTACAACATGCCAGTAACAAACACTGATAAACGCAACAAATTTCGAGCACTGGACTGAATTAGAGACTTATGGCTTCAGAAGTCATTAGGAACCTAATATGCAGGCTTTAGAACTTGTAGTAAAGATATATACCTGTGTCTGACCTAGCTTCACTTTTAGGCATGGCCCACTGGCAATGAGATCCCAGTAATTTTGCTATACAGCCAACCCACAGATTAACTTCTTTGCCTTCCCATTTCCTTCCAACCGCAAGCAAAATGTTTGCACATTCACTGAAAATGCATCAGAATGAAAGCAGATGTTTCTGCTGCACTTAGAAGCAGTCTTTTCTGTAGTGTGAAAGATCATAAACGCAGTTGTCTATTTTAAGATCTGTGGTATCAAATATAAGCAAAATTTGGTACATTTAGTGTTTTTGGAACTTCAGAGGCTGACAACATAGTGAATACGGGGACACAAAAGTTTATAATCCACTAAATTCCTAACATACACACAGACAATTCACTGACAAATGGTCATCTTTTTAATGCCCTTGTTAAAATCGGTAAAAGTTTCTCATGATACTTCATGTCATAAGCAAGACTGTGTCATGGGTATTAATTTCCAATTTTCATTTGTGTTATTACTGTGTTCCACAATAAAGGTTACCTCACAATGGGAAGTTGGAGAATCCTAGTTCTATTATTGCCAAAATTGAAGTAGTACAGACATCAAGTTATGGACAAAGCTGCACACTGGAAGAAGTTCATACGGGTTCCTAAGGTGTAAAATTCAAGTTGGTTGTGCTTGGAGCACTTCAGATTGCATGACTTGGATGGAATAACCCCCTTAACAACATGATGCAGAAAGATGTGCAAAGTGCAATACACTGTACGTTGTATGCTTAAATACGAGGGCCGTTCAGAAAGTAACCTCCGGTTGATTTAAAAAAATACACAAAGTTAAATAAAAATATTTTAATATATACATCTTAAAACTACATCTTTGCACTATTTTTCTACATAGTCTCCATAGCGATTGAGGCACTTATCGTATCTCTTCACAAGCTTTGAAATTCCTTCTGCATAAAAATCACCCACTTGTGCCTGGAGCCAGCCTGTGACCGCATCTTTGAGCTCTTCGTCGTCATCAAACCGCTGTGACCCGAGCCATTTCTTCAAATGCATGAAGAGGTGATAATCACTTGGCGCCAGGTCTGGGCTGTAAGGTGGATGGTTGATAACGTCCCACTTTAAGGACTCAAGAAGGGCCATTGTTCTGCGAGCAGAGTGAGGACGGGCGTTATCGTGCAAAAAAAAACGATACCGGAAGTCAGCATACCACGGCGTTTGTTCTGTATAGCCCGTCGTAACTTTTTTATTGTTTCACAGTACACGTCTTGATTAATGGTCGTACCACGTTCCATGAATTCAACCAAACAACACCCCTTTGGCATCCCAAAACACTGTTGCCAACAGTTTTCTGGCAGAAAAATCTTGCGAGGCTTTTCTTGGTTTGGTAGGCGAATTTGAATGTGCCCACATCTTTGATTCTTCTTTTGTCTCAGGGTACACGTACTTAATCCAGGTTTCGTCACCGGTCACGATTCTGTTTAACAATGGTTCTCCTTCGTCCTCATAACGTGACAGAAAGTCTAATGCAGAGGCCATTCTTTGAGTTTTGTGGTGGTCGGTAAGAATTTTGGGCACCCATCGTGCACAGAACTTACGGTAACCCAATCTTGCTGTCACTATCTCGTACAAGAGAGTCTTAGAAATCTGTGGAAAACCAGTAGACAAATCCGACATTGAGAAACGTCGATTTTCACGAACTTTTGCATCAACTGTCTGAACGAGTTCGTCAGTCACCAATGATGGTCTACCACTCCTCTCTTCATCATGAACGTTTTCTCGTCCACTTTTAAATAAACGTACCCATTCATGGACAACTCCTTCACTCATAACTCTTGGTCCGTACACGGCACAAAGCTCACAATGAATAGCTGCTGCAGAATATCCTTTGGCTGTAAAAAACCTTAAGACAGCACGCACTTCACGTTTGGCGGGGTTTTCTATTGCAGCACACATTTCAAACTGCCACAAAAACTAAACTAGCGCAGGTACGACGTTCACTTGACCACGGCTTGATGCCGACTGACCTGTTGAGTGCGTGAACGCACAGATGGCGTCACTACTCCCCCCACAACCCGCACTGTGACCGATCGGAGGTTACTTTCTGAACCGCCCTCGTAAATATGAACACTAAAAACACAGATCCAAATGTAGTGACTGATGCACAACTTTTTTGTTACAGCAATCTTCCTCGAGCACTTTCATGTATTCCAAAATACATGATTTTCCTTTTATGCTCACAGCAGGAGTGGTTCAGAAAATGTAATAAAACTATTCCTCTTCTGTCACAGATATATCCTCCCCCATCAGGGATGGGCCACCTTGGAAAGCAAACGTATCATATACCAGCTCTGTTGCAATCATTGCACAGCTTTTTATTCTGGTATGACTATGGATCAGCAGTTCACCAGAATGAACAGCCACAGCCAAACTGTGGCCAAGAGCAAAGTAGACCACCTTCTGGCACAACATGCAGGTGAACATAACATGCTCGATTTCAATGGCTGCTTCACAACCCACCCCATCTGGATCCTCCCCTTCAACACCAGCTTTGATGAATTGCACAGCCCAGTTTTCAGCCCCCCACCCCTCGTCCTGTCATCTCCTCTCTATTCACGTTCCCTCTCCCTCCATATGCCACCCTATGCCATCACACATGCCCAGATTTCCCCCCTTCCCTGCTCTTCACCTTTTGCACTCCCCGTTTTCTATAATCTCCTCCCCACCTTCATGCCCCACAGCCTCCTGATGTTGCACCCTTTGATAGTCTTATCACGCCTCCTGGTCCCTGCACACTCCATCAGACAGTACTCTTCTCTTCCAACCCATACCTTGCTATCCCTTCCCCTTCCCTGCCCTTTCAGACTGCTGTATCCCTTGCAATTGCATTCTGCTCCAAACTGCAGGAGATGGTGGTCTTGCAGGTGAGGTGTGCTTGCTTGTGTGAGGGAATGTATGTCTCCTTTTGTGAAGAAGGCTTTCGCCAAAAACTAAATGTGTAACAGTATTTTCGTTGTGCCTGTCTGGAACTCAACATGTCATCTTTACAATTAGTTGCAACCCTTTTCCTTATATTACTGATATTGTGTCCTGGAGTTCCCATTAATTGTTTAACAGGTTCATACATTTAAATGCTCATTGTTTCATGATTTTCAAATGAAAAACACAATTTTCACAGCATAAAATTTGTCTTAAATCACCATAGTTGGTTTTCATATCAGTCTTTTAAATAGCCCAGCAAACAGATGTCTGAAAATTATCCTTTGAATGTTAAAATTTACCACATTCCATGGATCAATTTCCACACTTTTTTTATTTATATATTACGATGGCAAGAGTTCCTTGACAAATCACTTAAAGCTAGGGCCACACTAACTTTTATAAACTATATTACAGAAGCACCAGGGTCGTATGTGTGTGTGTGTGTGTTTTTGGAATGGGAGTGAAATGCTGTTGTAGAGCGCGTTGTTTATGAAGAGGTGGTGGGTGCTAGCAGTTTATGTTACTGGTATCCTGGTCTAGGGTTGAGCTATATAAGTTAACTCCAGTTTGGGATACTGTGATCTTATGGCGTGAAGGACTAAGTAAGGACCTTTTTTTTTTGTTTTCTCCAAAAAAATTTCTGATCTGAGATACAGCCCTCCAAAGAAGATACTGCACATACCATTTCGAAGATGCAAATTTTGGAAAAAATTTTAAAATGCTGTATCCCTGGAACAGTTCTAGGTATTTCCTTGTTTTTTTATTTGAAAGATAATTGCTTTATGATTACAAAGAAATCCTCCATTTGGACTGTCAAAGTTCTTTTACTATAGTATTCTGAACTTTTTTATAATTTTTTTCCAGAAAGCCCATCCATAAAATTTGGATTTTTTTTCTGTTAATTAGTACCACATAGTTCTACATTCCATGGAAAGACTCATTTTTCAAGCATTTTAAATGGTTCTGAAACGTATGTGAAAGGTCCGAAGATTTACAGGTTTCAATTTATACAAATTCTGTTCACTCTGTTTTGTACTGAAATTAGCCAGTCAATGAACTAAAAATGTGTCCCGCTGCTTTAGTATCTTCCTTTGATATAGAGTGAAGCCTTCCTCTTCAACCAATAGGAACTGGAGCACTTACAGATGTCAGTGCAATATGAGTTCGCCCATCACTGAGTCCAAAAATGTATCTTCTGAATTCCTTTCACAGGAGTAGTTAGTTTGGACCATTCTTTTTTCTGCTCACGGAATTCTTTGACTTCCTCTTTGGACAAAAGAATGAGGGCTGTGAATGTGTAAGATTTCACGACTCTATTAAAATCCTCACCATTCTGAATTGCAGCTGTATTTGGTCTGGAAAGCTCATGTTTTGTAGCATGGTGCTTCAGCAGGCCTCCTACACCATCACATGGTCCCTTCCCATAACCAGTAGCAGTGTGTGGCCAGTCAGCTGACACAAGTGACTTAGGCTCACTTAATTCAAACAGCTGGTAAAGATTTTAAAAATGACTAGGAGCACTATCAGAAATAATAATGATCTTCTCTGCCCCTGTTTGCCGTTGAATTTTGAGCATCGGTAGCAAAGCATGTGCTGAGGCATGTCCTGTGTCATCACTTATAACTGCAACACCTGTGGTCCCGTTTTGAAAATATGTCTCTCCTGCAAAAATTGAAACCTGGTCATTACTCCAATGATACCCTTGTCCTTCTTGTGGGAGAATTCCACACCAGTTCTCAGCAAAATCACAGCGAAGCACTAAACACAGTTCTTCAGCCTGTACACACCCTTCCACTTCTGCAATGTGGTGTTGGTACAATTTCTTCAGATGCGGGTGTGTTACTGCTTTCACTGACCATTTACCAAGTTCATCAATGAAGCTTTCAAAGGCAATTGTTTTCTTAATTAGCTTATTTTTCTCCCATGTTGCATATGTAATTTCTGCAGAGTTATCTGCTACGCCTTCCAGGCCAAGTGTCTGTTAAGACCGTCCTCCCTTTACAGTGTAGTCATCAAATTCTTGAAACAAACAAGTCTCTCGCTTTACGTCACAGAATACTAATGACTTCACACATCCAACCAAGGTGTCATGTCACGTGCTCCATTAAGTTCTTCAATGACAAAGTTACCACACAAAGTTCAAAATTCATGCAGTACACACATAAACAGTCATCTCTAGGTGGGTGTGGAACTACCCACTAAGGTTTAGTAAATAAAATTTTCATCTTTAAATATGTGAAATTGTATAGTTGCTCTAAACTGCAAAAGTTTCTTTAATACTCTAAGTCATGTACCTTTTCACTTTCACAACTTTTTGACCTTCAACTGTTACAGTCTTAGTGTCTTTTTTGTTGACACTCTGGCAAGAACTGTCCCATTTATCTTCCAGATAAAATGACTGCACTATTTGAACTTTAGCTGCTTCTACAGGATAACCACAATAGGGATCTGGTCTTCTGAAGACTCCTTTCACAGACCTCACATTTCTTGATTTGTCTATCATGTACTTTTGGTGATGGAACGCGATTCAAAATTGTTTTCTTTGAAAATGTCTCTGGAATAATAGTTACAACTAGCACCTTTTCACTGTAGGATGCACAATATAGAACAGCTGAATTTATATTTATGAAAAATTCCTTGCAAGAGGTGCAAGAGCGCTTTGGTTCATTTTCTTCTGAAGATGGAATTCCTACTCTGAAGAATGTGGTCAGTTTTGCTGCAGCTTATACATACATAGCTTTAGTAATTTCTCTGCACTTTCTTGATGCACTGAGCTTATGACTCGACTTCACTGACCACGGTTTCTTAACAGGACTAATACCTACCTCCGTAGTTGACTGATTCAGGTTGTTTAATTCTTTCTATATTGATGCAAAATCTGCATCATCTGCACCATGGGAGGCTTCACCTTGTTCAGATACTATCGTTGTTATTCTGTCAAAACATTTAGAACACAAATAGTCGTCACTGGAAACATCTTCACTTTGAAACAGTCTTCAAATTAGAACACTTATTCCCAACCTGAACAAAGTTTGTTTATTGTCTTATATATCACTCTCTTATGGATATGCAAATAGTTAGCACACTTCACTCTCTTATGGCCCCAGTCAGAAGAAATTTCAAACAGTCCTTTTCACAAAACTCTACTGCAGCTGTGTAGATTGGCTAATTCCTCACAAAAAAAACACAGAACTAACTGGATGGTCTCAAATTTCTTAGAAGCCTGTTCAGTAAACAAAATTGCAGGTTTCTGTATTGTAGTTGTTCAGTGCAAACAACAACAAAACTGACGACAAAATGTAAGAAATAACTGCAACAAAGAAAATGATACGAAGTAACTGCAACAAAGACAATAGAAATGACCATTGGAACTAATAAATTAGTAAGAAACAGCTTCAGTGAAGACATACACTACTCTTGAAAGTTACAAAAAATGATTTTTTAAAATAAAACCAGTCCAACTTAAAAGTGGAAGCTCTCTTTTACAGTGAATATAGTACTACATGGTACTAATCAGCAGAAAAAAATCTAATTTTTTTGGATTGACATTTTTGGAAAAAAAATTCTGTAAACTATAAAAAAATTCAAAAGGCAGCAGTAAAGAACTTTGCTTTGTGATTACAGTGGTATCCTCTGTTTGGACATATTTGTCAATTATCTTTGAAATAAAAAAAAACCTTGATATCTAGAACTGTTAAAGACATGCAGCATTTTAAATTTTTTTTTTTGAAATTCACATCTTCAAAATAGTATTTGCAGTCTCATCTTTGGAGGCCTGTATATTGGGGGAGGAATTTTTTTGGAGAAAACAAAAATATATGAGTGTCTTACTTCTGAATTTTAACATATGCTTAATTCAATAACATCCGAGACTGAAGGTAACCCACCTGCCTAAAGTGATACAGATTATGCCACTCTGTTTAATCACTGAATTGGTTCACATGTTATTTGTATTTTTGCGGGTATTATGGGTATTATACCTGATGTTTTGGTGGCATGTTGGGTAAGCTCGCAATACAGGTTTCCAGCATGGTGATTACATCCTTGGTCAAAGGAGAACGGTGGTCTCCCAGTCTCCAGTAGTCCCCAATTACTTACAGAGGGTAGTACAATTCAACTACAAGGCATGTAGATACACACTTGTTAGTGCACACTGTGTTTTAATTGTTGGTGGCTGTCACCAAGAAGGGCACAGCAAGTCTCAGCCAGTGTGCTACTGGAAATGACTGTATGTGTTTAGAAGTAAGTTAGTGCATGTGCATCAGCATTTTCTCAGTAATGATTAATGGGAAAAAAGGTCATTTGGGTCCAAGGACACACTCAGCAACTGTGTCAGCACAGCTGTTAAGCCTATAATAAACACAAGTTTTTTGTCTGCTCTCATCCTTACACGGATGGGTCAATTAAATTCTAGGGTCTGAGTGACCTGCCCTTCCTTCTTTAACCTCCCACAACTTACCCCTATCCTTCCTAAGGAATGAACTAACAATTCTGAAAGCTAGGATAGTACACATGTGTATCACCAGTACTGAACATTTCACCTTCTGCAGGTAAGTGCTTGTTCACATATCAGTAACTTTCATAAAGCAAGTAACTGCAGTATTTTGGTAGAAATGACACGTAACTTCTACATAGTTTCTAAAGATCACTCAGGGCACATTTATCATTAAAACATTATTGCAATAACAAAAGGTTGAAAACTCTCCTGCTGATTTTTTAACAAATATGACTTCATGCAGCATAAAAATGGTGAATGACTCAGCTTTGAAATTTCAATAGTGTATTCATCAAAAATTGTCTTACATGTTATCCAAACACCTCCTTTGAATTACTACTAGTTTCAGTTTACAGGGTATTAGGGAATTTTTCCATTCCACCCTTCTGCTTTGGCCCACGATGTAATCAACATGACGGAAACACCTACTTCTAGCTGATAGGAAATGGTGATGTCACTACATACTTATGCCAACAAATGCAAACAAAAAGACACGACAAGAATATCTCATTCTAACAATCAAATTAAATTAATGAGACAACCACAGGAAATAGGGGGTTTAGGGTGGGGATCAGCTAATTATATAACAATACAAAACACTGCACCATCCCAAAACACATAAAAAAATCCCTTAACTTACAGCATTATGCTACAGCCACAGAACCAACAGGAATCTCACACTTCACCCCACCTACATAACTCAAATGAAGCCCATGACACCAAAAAACCAAAACCTGCAATTTCAAGAAGTGGAATCGGGCATTTCCCTTGACCTATATAGTTCAAACGGAGCCCACAATACCAGAAAACTGACACCTACAATTCCGGAAAGTGGAATCTAACATTTCTCTTGGCCTATATAGCTCAAATGCAGCTCTTAACACCTACTGGCAAACCACAAACTTCACACACCTACATAACTCCCAAAACACCACAGAAACAAAACAACAATCAAAAATCCAAAATCCCCCATACTTATTACATCAATCAAAACACGAGGGCTATGCAGCCGGTAGCGTAGCTACCAGCAGGGTCACCCATGCCGGACAGGCCAACGGGGAGGAGTGTGTCCCACAGTGTTCTATCGATAACCTGTCTCCTGTCCTCTCCCTAGCCCTCCATTTTCCTTATCATTTTCAATTTCCTATAACACAGGGCAGGGAGGGCTCTAGAGGTGTGGTGAAGCCAGTCTCCCTAAGGGGGTAAACCCGACAAATCCAGGCCCTCCAGGTTGGGGGTCGATCGTGGTGCTAATAACCCCATATCGGAAAAACATATTGTTACGAAACTAAAAAATAGGAACAGCCGGATTGATGAACGACCCATGCAAGGAAAAGGATGTCATAAACAGAAAATTTATACATACTTTGCTACTTGGAATGTAAGAACTTTGAACAAACCAGGGGCTCTACATGGACTCCAACAAGAGATGGAGAAATACCGTAGAGGAGTAGCAGCAGCAATTCAAGAGGTCAGATGGAAAGGAGATGGTATCATAAGAAGCGGTAATTACACAATTATGTATAGTGGAGGAGACAGTGGTATAGTAGGCGGTACTGGCTTTCTTGTAGACAATAAGTATAAAGCAGCAGTCATAAATTTTAACCCTTTAAATGAAAGGAGGTGTACTTTGAGAATGACAGCCCACTTCTTCATCACCACACTAGTATGTGTGAATGCACACACAGAAGATGATGAGGACGAAGTGAAAGATGAGTTTTATGGTCGTATAGAACAGGAATTAGAAGGCATATCAAGGAATGATGTAAAGATACTGATGGGTGACTTCAATGTGAAAGTGGGAAAAGAAGAAGCCTTTAGAGAAACAGTAGAAAATGAAAGCCTGCATGAGATGATGAATACAAAATGGACAAAGACTTTAAGACTTTGCCATGGGCAATGCAATGATAGTGAAGAGTGCATGGCTCCAGAGAAAGAACATAAGGGAAACCACATGTCTCTCGTCAGATGACACTACTATCCTTGAAGTTGATAGCTGCTGGGGGGCTGCCTGCAATTCGGATCATTATATGGTAAGAGAGAAATACAGACAACACTTAGCCGTCTATAGATCCAGAGGGAAGAGAGAAGCTCCACAAAGATAAAATTTTTCTAAATTGAAAGAGAAGGGAGTATCCGAAAAGTATGAAACAGAACTGCAGAAGAAGTGAGAGGCTAAACAAAGCCAAGCTCTGAAAAGCACTGAAGGGAAGTGGAGTGTGATTAAAGAGGCTCTGCAAGAAACTGCAGAAGTAGTTTTAGGTTTAGAAGAAAGGGTGAAAAGGGCAAGATGGAACAATGAAGATTGTAAAAAGGCAGTGGAAGAGAGAAATGAGGCAAGGAAGAAAATGATAAACAGGACAACAAGATCTAATACAGAAGAATTCATGAAGAAAAGAAGAAAGAGAGAATTAGAGAGGAAATGGATTATAGAGCTAGAAGAAGAGTGTAATGACCAAGAAGTAAGAAAACTGTAAAAGTTCAGGAACTGAAGAAAGGCTTCCAACCATGTATGGTATTCTGCAGAGGTAACGAAGGAAATTTTATAGGAGGAGAGAAGAACAGGTTCTAGGTCAATGGGCTAAATATTTCAGTGAAGTGCTGAATGTCACTATACAAAGAGAAGTTCTAGAAGAAATTGAAACAGAAGGTGACCAACTGTGGCCGAATGTTAGTCAGGATGAAAGAGCTGTACCTATACCAATACTAGAGGAAATTACAAAGGTAATTAAAAGCCTAAGGAATAATAAGGCTCCAGGTAACGGCAGCATTTCTGCAGTGATGATTAAGGGTGGAGGTGAACAGCTAACAAGATTGGCACATCAGCTTATAGGGGAAATTTGGGAAAAGGAAGAGATGCCAGACCAGTGGAACATGGCCATTAGATGCACAATTTATAGGTAGGACAAAGCAAACTGTGAAAATTATTGCAGTATTGCTTTAGTCAGCGTGGTGTACAAAGTATTGGCCGAAGTCATTGCTATGAGACTTGCACCAATTATAGAAGGAATACTCAGAGACTAACAGTGTGGTTTTTGACAGGGCAGATCAACAACTGACCAGATCTTCATTATTAGGCAAGTAATAGAAAAGTGTTATGAATATAATGTGGATGTACACCAGCTTTTTGTAGACTTTAAACAGGCCTATGATAAAAAGGAAAAGGCTATATGACACCTTAATGGAGACTGAATTCCCAAGTAAACTTATCAGGCTGGTACAAATGGCACCAGCACAAAATGCCAGGTAAAAGAAGAAAGAAAACTTTCTAAACAATTTTATGTCAACCAAGGGTTAAGACAGGGTGATGTATTATCCACACTACTCTTCAACATAGTGTTAGAGAGAGTGATGCGAAGGGTAGAGACTGATAGCCAAGGTGGCACTCTGTTTAACCGTACGCACCAAAATCTAGCTTATGCCGATGATGTGCGTATGCTGTATAGAAGTTTGAAAGAAATGGAAGAAGGATTTGGCAGACTGGAAAAGGAGGCAGAATAGTTGGGACTTACAGTAAACAACACGAAAACACAGTATCTCTTTGCTTCCAGGAAAAATGCTATTGTTAAAGAGAAATATATTACATTGAACAGAGGCAATTATGAGAGATGTGAGAAGTTCCAATACCTGGGAGTGCTAGTTATGGAGGATAGCAGATTAAGAGAAGAAATAAAATCTAGGATTGCTGCAGGAAACAGGGCTTACTGGGCCCTGATCAAGATCCTTCAGTCACAAAGCCTGAGCAGAAAATCGGTGACTGTCTGTCCAACAGTCATAAGACAGGTGGTAATATATGGTCAGAAACATGGAAAATGAGTGAAGCAGAAGGGCAGCTCTTGAGAAGATGGGAGAGGGAAATATTGAGAAAGATTTTTGGAACCATGTATGAGGTGGGGCAGTGGAGGATAAGGAGAAAGAAGGAATTGGAAGAACTGTATAGAAATCCTGACTTGGTGACTGAAATTAAGTGTACAACAGATTGAGACGGCTGGGCCATGTAGAGCGAATGTCTGAGGATCGAGCTGTCGAAAAGGTTTATCTAGGTGGCAAAAGGAGCAGAAACGATGGCTGCAGGATGTGAACAATGATTTGAGAAAAATTGGAGTCAGGAGATGAAGGAAACAAGCATGTTTGGGCTGTGATCATCAGAGAGGCCAAGGCCCTACATGGGCTGTAACACCAAGTAGTAAGTAACCAACACTCAAATGAACCCAAGAGTACACAGACTCAGCAAGTCAACATCCACCACCAGGGAGTGCCATAAAACACATCTACAAACACGAACAAACACTAAAACACTGTACCACAGTGGCATCACACCATTACATCACGGGTCAAAGCATACAGGTGGAATCACACGCTTCCAACCACTCGCTTACAGAATATTTTACAGCCCTGTTCCATTGCTTTTTTTTTCTGTCTTTTGCCAGGTTGATTTTATTCCGTAAAGGGCATTGTGCAAAATTTCATCGTGGCTGGAGATGGTCAGTTGGTAACCAAAGGTCCACTTTTTTTTTTTTTGAAATGCGAATTGCAGATCAATTTCTAACATTGAAAACATGATGCGCAGCAATAAAGTCTTATAATGTCATACAACAGAAATCTGTACTCCCATTTTAATTTTACCAATACATTTCAAACAGTCAATATAAATCTAAGTTATATAGAAATACAAATAAACCTTCACACGTGCGTCTCGCGGGCCCCGAGGAATCGCTTCATGACGTCATCAAAAAGGCTGAAAGCGTGACAGCGCTGCCTGGTGACTAGACTCTGTTGACGTATGTGACGTCACACGTTGGCTACAGTGTTTATACAGACTCGCCTTCAGCTGTTGTTTTGGAATGTCAAATCAAGCCAGATTGTTTGAATGAAGCTTCCCTTAACAGAATAAAATGTAGAAAGAAGGTTTAAATGCGAATAATCTGTATTAGGGTGACATGATAAATCCGCAGCGTAGTCAAGGTTACATATTAGAGCCGTACGTGATTGATTGAAACCAACTCATTACAAATTATAGGTCGAAAGGCAGAGTGATTTATAGCATAACACATATTACGCATTGCGGACAGTGTGTCTAAATGTTTTTAACGCATTAACTGCTGCTTACTAATGTAGGCTAACTACCACTGAGACGTTTGCAGCACCCATACCAGCAGTAGCAAATGCGGAAAAACGAATCAAATATGGTAAAGGATGCGTAGTGGACCGCCCATTGCATTTTTCCAGTTTGTGTACGATATCTGTACGTAATATGCATCAAAACACGTCGGATGCTTGTTCATTTTCTAATATATGTTTTTTGGGGATGACCTAGTAGGTTTTTTTTTATTATGAGAAATGCGTTAAATGTGGGAAAGTGCATTTAAATACGCCGCAAACAAATATTAGGCAAAGCCACACATCTGTCTGTTACCACAACCTTTATTTCTCATTCGCTGTGTTCCACAACTGTCAACGAAATTATCGCTTTTCAACCTAATGTAGACCTCAGACTATGCTACAAATAAAGTTATTACTCCAGTCAAGGTTTCTGGGGAAAAGGGGGCGAAATCCAGTATAGTGCTCTTGCCCAGATATGTGCTCTTGCCCTGTGTGTGTTACCGATATGCTTAAATTTTGATCGTTGATTTTCTGTAAACAAACAGCTATATGCCAATCACATCTTCCTGTATGTAGTTTCTCAAAAATCCAGTTTATGTGATCTTAAAATAAAAAGAGCTCAATGAGGGAATATTAATAGATCGAAGCAATACTGACATCTCCAAATTGTAAGACTGCTATAGATGGAAGTCACTGATTGTCAGAGTGTGTCAGTGGGACAAAACATTTCAAGTAAATCACGAAGCTTTAGGTTAGTTGAACTATTACTTCTTAATGTAGTAGGCAGTCACAATTTTCTTCCGTATTTTTATGTATATACATACTACACAAGCAACCAAATGGTATCGTTCCATTCGCAAATAGAGAGAGGGAAGAAAGGCTGTCTATCACCCGAGCCCTGATTTCTCATGCCTTCTAAATTTTCTCAATAGTGTTATACAAAATAATACTCGCACATAGTTTGAAACTACTGGTAACCTATATAGCATCCAGCCTTTGAGTTGCTTCAATGTGTTGCTTAAATCTGACATGGATCTCAAACTTTGGAGCAGTACTCATGAATGTGTCACATAAGTGTTCGATACAGGTGGTCTAAGTGATCTTCCCCTCATTTCCAGTCACAAAACATATTCAACTTCCCAGAGGAAGGAAGTAATGACCCTGAAAGCTAGAAATGTTTTTTTATTCAAGTGCTGTTTCTCTCATACTTTGTACAAAGCATTTCAGAATTTTACAATGCGTACTGGCAGCCCTACATATAATGGTAACATTAAAACCCTGTTAATTTGAACCTTAGTGTTAACTATCATATGCATCCTTGAGTAAGAACATTACGTTTAATTATAATTATAGAAGGAGAGGCTAATAAAATATTTTTTTTTTACTTTGTATTTTATTTATATCTTAAGATTTTCAGTTTTCTGCCTGATGTCTTGCAGCAACCTCTTAAAGACTTTCAATCAGAATGTGAAATTCCATTTCCTTCCAGTATTTTGCAAGCTCGTTTCACTGAACAGAGTAAAATTACCCCTATTATGGACAACAAATACTATTAGGGAGTAAATATGTTGACATGTAAGTGAAAGACTCCGAAGGCCCTGAAGAGACTTCTGTAAGAAGCTGCACTATCGATTTTACACAATAATTTTACTCACATGGATCAAAAGTTCTGTTAACTTGCCATATCAGATTTGAATAATATCGCAAGCTTTTCATAACAGCCTCCATCACCGTCACCAGTAATGGTACTGGTATGTAATGGTATGGTGTACTGTAGCAGCACATTAAAAGTGTTTCAATTGAATTGATTCTGCATTATCTCTCTTCCCCATGTCCTTGACATTAATGCTACCAAGTTATGTTCTTGTACGGTAATTAGTGGGTCGACAGAAGCGTCCGATCCCACGCGTCGGCTTTGACCTGTGACGTAAGGGTGTTGTCGTTGTCGTGTGTGACGTCATGACGGCGCGGAGTTTGGTTTGAGTGTGGCTGTCTCCAGTTCTGTTTTATCTTATTTTATTTACTTTTCTGATCTGTTCGTTCTATCTCGTGAGATTTTTTTTTAAATTTAAAAACACTTATTATTTATTTTAATTATCTGTTTCCTCCAGTTTCTGTTTTAGTTCATTATATTTATCTTTCTGATCTGTTCGTTCTATCCCGTGAGATTTTTTTTTTAAAAAAGACAAAAAACACTGATCAGCTGCTGAAGCATCTTTATCTTCTATGGGTTGCAGGGGTTACGACCCCTGGGGAGGTGGGTGGGTATTCATGCATGGCTGTCTTCACTTACACGTTGTAGCTACACAAGGCATCTAAATTTGTTTATATTTAGTTTGCCCCCCCCCCCCCGCCCAAAACACCCCATTTCCCGCGCTTGTCCCGTTAGTGTCATTAGGCTTCTTGTGGAAAGTGTGTGTGTTTGTTTTTGTTTCCGCCATATTTGTGACGTCATGGGTCAAAGCAGACGGGCGGGATCGGACGCTTCCGTATTTCCGTAATTAGTTTCCATGTTATTTTATTTATTTATCGTGTCAGAAGTAAACTAAAAAAAAAACAATATTAGATACCTTACTACATACATACGTTATGGTTTATAAATTAAACTAGTTAAGAATGAAATAAATGATTAGACACAGATTGTGTTGTCAAACATAAGGTAATTTTAATCTATACAGTGGATGCCCAAAAATTTGCAACGTCCAGTGCACTTTGTGTAGCGTTTACGAGGTCCTCCATGGTGCACACAGTTGGAGGTAATGTGCATTGTAGTAGATGTGTTGATGTCTGCACGGCAGCTCCGCAGTCACACTGGAGAGAGTCCACCTGGAAGCCCCACCCCTCCAGATTACTCTTGGATCTTGTGACAGAAGAACGCAGGCGGTTGAGTGATTTCCAAGTGGACCATTTCTCTGTGTGGCCTGGGGGAAATACTTCTTGCAGGATCAGCCACTCCTCCAGATGCTGGCATCTGACCTGCCATCTCTTCTCCCGGTGTTGATGTGGAGTGTCAGCGAGTGGTTCTGTACTGTGAAGGAAGCTCTTTCTAGACACAAGTCTTTGCTGTGCCAATTGGTGGCCATGTAGTGGGTGGGCTTTGGATGTTAATGCCTTCTTCATTTCACTCCGTGCTGCTGTATCTCTTCGGATGTCCGGGGGGGCTATGCCGGATAAGCAGTACAGTTTTTCCACAGGTGTGGCTCTTAGACAACCCGTAGTGATACATGTCTCATTCAGAGCAACATCAACTTTCTTTGTATGTGTAGATCTGCACCATACTGGGCAAGCATACTCAGCTGCAGAGTAGCAGAGGGCTAATGCGGATGTGCGCACTGTGTCTGGCTGTGCTCCCTATGTTGTTCCAGTCAGCTTCCTAACCACATTGTTCCTGGCAGCCACTTTTTGCTTTGTTTTTAACCAGTGTTCCTTATATGTAAGAGCACGGTCCAGAGTGACTCCGAGGTATTTTGGAGTCTTGCAGTGTTCTAAAGAGGTTCCTTCCCAATCTATCTGCAAGGTTCTACTAGCCTGTCTGTTTTGGAGGTGGAAAGCACAGGTCTGGGTCTTAGAAGGATTTGGTTTCAATTGATTGTCCCTGTAATAGGCAGTTAATTCTTTCAGAGCATCAGTTAGCTTCCGCTCCACCCTCTCAAAGTTGTGATCTTGTCCTGTGATTGCTCGGTCATCTGCATATATGAAGCTTTGTGTTCCTTCTGGTAACGGCTGGTCATTAGTGTATATATTGAAGAGGGTGGGTGCCAGTACACTGCCCTGTGGCAACCCATTTTTCTGCTGCCTCCATCTGCTTCTTTGTCCTTGATATTCCACAAAATATCTTCGGTTCTGCATAAGATTTCTAATTAGACAGGTTAGTTTGTAGTCCTTGGTGAGGTTGTATAGCTTCAACAACAAGAGTCTGTGGTTGACAGTGTTGTAGGCGGCTGAAAGATCTATAAACACCGCTCCTGTTATCTGCCACCTTTGGAAGCCGTCCTCTATATGCTGTGTCAAATTCAACACCTGTGCTGTACAGCTCTTCCCTTGTCTGAATCCTGCCTGTTGAGGGATCAGTAATGGTTCTATCATATCTGTAATTCTTTGGAGGATCAACCTTTCCAATACCTTATACAGGTGGCATAGCTTTTGGGGTCAACCCGGTCTTTCCCTGGTTTATGTATAGCTATAATTTTTGCTTTCCGCCAAGATTTTGGTATCTTGCCGCTCTTGACACAATTATTCATTAGCTCGAGTAGCCAGCACTTTGCGCCTGGACCAAAGTTCTTGATCTGTTCACTTCTTATGTCATCTACCCCTGCTGCTTTTCTGACTTTGCACTTATTTAGAGCTGAGTCGAGCTCATTCAAACTGAGTGGTCGAGACAGAGTGTTTCCCTCTTGTTCAGGCTCCCTTTCCAGGGTTTGTCTCCCGATTTTACAGGTATGATCAGGTTTACCATTTTTCAACAGCTGGTATGCGATCTGGTCTGCCTCCACATTTGTATGCGTATTTGGTTGGGAGGGATCATTGTTAAGGTGTCGTAACAATCTCCAGGCCTTTTGACTACCTCTACTCATCTCACATTCTGTCATCAGTTTAATCCACTGCTCTCTCTTCGCCTCAGAGATTGAGGAGAGAGTATTTTGCGCAGCCAGATAAGTCTCCTCGCTATAAGGGTTTTCTTCATATAGTCGATAGTATCCGTCCAGCAGAGCAGCTGTTTCAGGTGTCACACCCTGCAGATACATTGTCCTACACCCTCTTGGAATTGATGCCCGGGAGCAATGTTTGACAGTTTGAACAAAGCTGTCATACTCTTCAGGAATAGGTCGCACAGACTTAATCTCCTTGTCCAACATCTTAGCAAATTTTTTCCAATCAGCTTTCTTGAAATTGTATCTCCGTTTGAAATTCACCTCCTGTGGCCTTATTGCTGGAAGAACTTGACATAGTAGTGGCCTGTGTTGCGTCTTTGGTATGGGCGAGCACACTGATTTGGAGCAAAGCTGTGTGATGTCTTCACTCACAAAGAGGAGGTCAGGGTTAAATCCACGTTGCCGCCTGCCACTGTTGAAGGAAGGGGGGTAGCTTGCTGTCATGAATAAGAGACAACTGGCAGAATTCAGCCCAGGAGAGGACTGCCTCCCCATTTTCGTCATCTTCAGAGTATCCCCACAAATGACTATGGCTGTTAAAGTCACCGATTACTACAGACGTCTTGCTGTTATGGAAGTTCCTGGGTGGTGTGAAGGAAAATGCAGCCAAACGGGGCTTATACACAGAGGTAGCCAAGCAGTTACTCAGCTCCACTGAAATGACTTCGATGTTATTTTCTACGGTGCAGTGAGCACTGATTATCTGAAGTCCTGGTCTTACAAATATAGCACTTCCATACTGAGAGTGCGGTGTTTCCGCAGCTAGTTTCATGCCCGGTAGTTTTGGTCGTCTCTGTCGCTCATCTCTATGCGTCTCTTGTATACAGAGGACGTTGCATATTTTGTCACGGCATAGGTTGGATAACAGATGTTCTTTGGCTGATGATATGCCTTCAATATTTATAGATATGATAGTTAAAGTTGGCTCTGATAAGGACTGTTTATTTCCATGTTATAACATGTTAAATATATAAAGTTTAACTGTAACCAAGCAGTAGTTTTCTTTGGTGCCAATATCAGTTCCAGTGCACAACTGAATTTAAAAATCTGTCTTGTGGGGTGAAAATCCATTACTGCTGCTATCTTGTGCTGACAATGAGATGACTTTCATAGAAATACTGAGTTATTTCATTTGTAATACAGTTTCATAGTTTTTGTAGTTGCTCACGATCCTTACACTTCCATGCAACGGGTGTAGCATCAGCATACAGAACTATCCTTGAATTTGAGGAGCAGTATTTTGTCATTTACACAAATCAACAAAAGAAAGTATCCCAGTACAAAGTCCTGGGTACCCTGTATTACCTATCAGTAATGTTAGATCTGTGTGTGCCACTCGCCATCCTTATGAGTGAAAACTGATTTGTGTTAGATAAGGTTTTATTAAACTGTGAACAAAAAGCCAACACATGTACAAAATAATAATAAAAGGAAAGATTCCAAGAGTTCCTGACAGCAAAATGTAAAACGTAATTGTTTTTGGATATATTACTTCTTATATCCTTCATTCAAAAACTTAAGAAGGCTGTTAGTTTAGTGTCTTCAAGGCATAATGCTGTTTCATTGAGCATCACAACAATCAAGTCTGAGATAGTAGTGTACTATGATACTACCTATGAAGAAATTCATGCACTGGATGTGAAGTGCACAGTTTAGTCTACCCAGCAGAAGATGGCCCTGCACTGTTCTATACCATCATGAATATACTTATACATTAGTGATATATTCATCACTGACAGAAAATTGAATAATCACATTTTTGCTTCAAGTTTCTGAAATGGCAGTTGATGAGATCATATCTGAAGAGACAGCTATCATCCCACACTTTCAGCATGAGGTAGGACTAGCAATTACCAGAATTCTGAAATGTGGATCTTGTAAACCTAGAGTTGCTCTAGGAAAACAAGTAAGATGTGACACGTGTTCCAGATCAAAGATGAGAAAATAAAAGGTTGCTGTATTAGTTATAGCACACAAATATGCAGTGAATAAGAAGTGTGAAATGACTGTGTTCGCCGGCCGGGGTGGCCGAGCAGTTCTAGGCGCTACAGTCTGGAACCGCGCGACCACTATGGTCACAGGTTCGAATCCCGACTTGGGCACGGATGTGTGTGATGTCCTTAGGTTAGTTAGGTTTACGTAGTTCTAAGTTCTAGGGGACATGACCTCAGAAGTTAAATCCCGTAGTGCTCAGAGCCATTTGAACCAACCATTTTTTGGCTGTGTTCAAAGCCATGTAGACTTGTTTAATTCCTGGTTTAAGTAATTCACATTATTTCATTGCTGTTTCCTGCTGTCATCCATTAATATGGTTCAAATGGCTCTGAGCACTATGGGACTCAACTGCTGTGGTCATAAGTCCCCTAGAACTTAGAACTAACTAACCTAAGGACATCACACACATCCATGCCCGAGGCAGGATTCGAACCTGCGGCCGTAGCGGTCGTGCGGTTCCAGACTGTAGCGCCCTTAACCGCGCGGCCACTCCAGCCGGCCCCATCATCCATTAATACCTCAATGTCAACAACTACTTTGTTACTTTAAAACCTTCAACATGTTCACTGTGGCTGACACAAAGGTCAATAAGAGCTACTAACACCATGCTTTTAAGTATCATCCACAGTGAATGTGCAAAACAAGAACATTTTTGCAATTTAATTGAAAGTCCTAATTCAGCTTCCTTTTTCAGGCATGTTTATTTTAAATATTAAAACTGATGAGAGTTTCATTACTAGACCACTAATTTTGAAATCTGGATGACATCATCCCAGCACTGTAACAAAATGTGCACCATACACAACAGGTTAAATGCAATCTCTCCTCTCCACAAATTTTCACTTCAGATGTGTTGTATGTCATATAATACTACAGTTAATTTTCCATATATCTGAGCAAAACCAGTTCTTGTGTGTCCAAGTTTATCTCATCTAGGCATAGCACCTTTCCCTTAACTTTAGTGTGCTTTACAATAAAATTTGTATGAAAAGTTTTCTGTGTAAA
The DNA here is from genome assembly GCF_023898315.1 of Schistocerca nitens. Taxonomy (NCBI): domain Eukaryota; kingdom Metazoa; phylum Arthropoda; class Insecta; order Orthoptera; family Acrididae; genus Schistocerca; species Schistocerca nitens. Next base: position 22,145,533 of record NC_064623.1, on the reverse strand, counting down.
TTACCTATTCTACACCTACACCTACAGCTAATGTTTGTATAACCCAGTGTGCCATTCAGGTGGTTTACTTGTGTGTCAATATAATTGTCAGGTTTGGTATGAAAGGGTTTCTTGAAATATATTCCCACATAATTTTTTTAGTGTCTATTCTCAGTTGCAAAATATATTACGCACTGTCAGTGCCATTTCAATGCAAAAATTTTAAATCATGCTGGGGAATATACCAATAACACAGTTCCAGCACACCTCAGAAATTTGATTTTAGTTGCTTCAACCAATGAGAATTACGGACCAAGTCTTGTACTGCCCTGTTTTGTGTATTAACCCGTTGGCTGGCATGAATGTGCCGGTGGTCACAGCAGACTGCTCTGCTGGAGCCAGCGGATATGGTAACAAACAGGTATCAGCAATTTTACACTTTTATCTTACTGAGGAAAAATATTTACTTATATTTGCCATTTCCAGACTATTTTTGGGTGTGCAGTATTTTTATTTAAATGTCTTACAAAACCAAACGATTAAATGACTACAAAGTTATTCATGAATTCATTTTTAGACACATATTTAACTGTGTAAAGGATAATTCCTGAAACAGTAATCAGCATTCTAGCTGTTCTTTTAGCCACAACTGTACAGATGCATATACTTCACATTCAAAGTTCCTAAATGCCTGCTTAACACATTGACTACCATGCTGCTCACAGCAGAGCAGGACACTTAATGCGGAAATACGGAAGCGTCCGATCCCGCCCGTCTGCTTTGACCCATGACGTCACAAATATGGCGGAAACAAAAACACACACACACACTTTCCACAAGAAGCCTAATGAAACTAACGGGACAAGCGTGGGAAATGGGGTGTTTTGGGTGGGGGGCAAACTAAATGTAAACAAATTTAGACGCCTTGCGTAGCTACAACGTGTAAGTGAAGACAGCCATGCATGAATACCCACCCACCTCCCCAGGGGTCGGAACCCCTGCAACCCATTGAAGATAAAGATGCTTCAGTAGCTGATTAGTATTTTTTGTCTTTAAAAAAAAAAAAAATCTCACGGGATAGAACAAACAGATCAGAAATATAAATATAATAAACTAAAACAGAAATTGGAGGAAACATAATTAAAATAAGTAATAAGTGTTTTTAAATTAAAAAAAAGGTCTTACGAGATAGAACGAACAGATCAGAAAAGTAAATAAAATAAGATAAAATAAAACAGAACTGGAGACAGCCACACTCAAACCTAACTCCGCGCCGTCATGACGTCACATACAACACCCTTACGTCACGGGTCAAAGCCGACGCGTGGGATCGGACGCTTCTGTCGACCCCTTAATGCTGTATGCCTAACCTGGTGGTGAAACATCCATTACTAGTCATGTCAGGGTCAAGAAATGCAGAAGATAATCTCTCAGGGAGTACTATAATCTAGAAACGTAAAATTATAACTAAAAAGGTCATTTTCAATTATGTCTACCAAGCAAATTATGCTTTCAGTCAGTGATTTCTTTTGCCATAAATGACTAGTGAACGCACATGCCAGAGGATGGTAAATATTCATACTTTGCCTCTGACAAGCAGCAAAGCCATTAGAAACAGCTATGCACATAGTCCAATTTATGTTGAAATTATCACCTGGGTATTTTAATTAAATTTGGTCTACTATAAGCAACATGATAAAGGAATCAAAAGAAACACACACACACACACTGAATTAATTTCTTTATTAACAACGCTCGGATTTCCACATCACCATAGAGGTACCAAGCTTGATGCGTTACTCGTTTTTTTACATGGCGAGTTTCCCCAGTAGGCCTATAAACCATGAAACAGACAAAAGGCTACTTCTCGCTGTCTTCTCTTCTTTGGATTTTCACTTCAGAAACTGAAACATCCATTACAAAAACAGATTACATCACTCACAAATCTGGATTCAGTCTTTGCAATTCATACCTATTTTACTGTAAAAAAATACTGACTATGATGAATGATGTAATTTAGAACATTCAAAAGTTTTCAAATGTGCAGGTTTCTGACGTTAGAATACAGTTACTACACACTTTTTGATCAGGAAAAAGTTACGATGATTGTAACTTAAATACCGAAGCCATTTGTTATGATAATACGCCATTACCACAAATAATCCACATAGATGCATTGAAAGAAACTTTACTGGGTAACATAATGCGCATCAGAATACTATAGGCACAAAGAATGAAATTTCTGTAGATTTACCATACACTTTACTTTTCTTGAGCATTATAAGATTACTAACGGAAGTTACTTACTGTCCATTATCTGGAATATAAACTATCCTTTCTCCTCTGCAAACATCTGCTTTTGCAGAAAGTATTATCAATTTTTTTCCGTCATTGAAAAGCTTTAACGCACACAAATCACAAAACCCGCCATTATATACACACACACAAGTATTATCAATTTTTTTCCGTGATTGAAAAGCTTTAATGCACACAAATCACAAAACCCGCCATTATAAACACACACACACACACACACCCACAATGCATTAGCATGTCATGTTCAAAGAATATCCGCGTTTCGAAAACTACCAGCGATATTGGCTAGCGTGAGAAACGACGTCATGTCTTGATGTGACGTCATGATTCCTCGGGGCCCGCGAGACGCTTCTAACCTTCACCACAATCCGTGCCACTGTCACTCAGGTGATAATTGGCTAATTGCTCACTTCACACTTGGGTAACTGAATAACAATTTCAAATATCGTGCAACTACGGAAAGTATTCGTCTTTGGTGTGATAAGGGGTACCAATACACTCACCTCGCGAAGTTGGCGAACTTTAACTTAATAAGAAATGATCACCCGAGAAGATTTCACGAATGGAATACGCCGAGAAAGTCTCAAATCACATTTAAGAAATGGGTGTATCATTACGTGCAACCCATAAATTTTTGTCCTGTCAGCAAGATTCATAAATAAATCCTTTGAGAATCTTTAGTCGCAAGTAGCAACTAAAAAGCGCAGTTAACATACTTTTCCTAGTGTCATCTGTTGACCGACGTACGTACTTCGTTATGAGAGCCTTGTGCCTCACGAGATCAATGTGCTGTGTGTGCATATGAAGGGCTTATTTCAATAGTGGTACAAGTCCATTTTTGTTCATTTTGAGATACAGAGTCGTAAAGTTAAATGAGCGCTGAAAAATCTGCAGTTGAGATACCAGAAATATTCAAGCATATGGCTTCTTGCTAGAGATGAACCTTTATTTATGTTTGTTTGGATCACTAATTTCAGAAGCATTATAGACAGAAAAGTGTAGGTAATGGACTTGTACAACTATTGAAATAAGCCCTTCATATTATATGACGACATGCACATTCAGCATCAGTTATGGTTGGTCAAATACTGCTGTGACTCTGAATGTATTATATTAATAAGAAGCAACATTGCCTTTTTCTCCTGAAAATATCAAGTAACGTAACAAATGTGTTTGATTCTGCTTCCAATATGACAGTTTTGGTTAATACTCCACATGCCTACAGGACTTTGCAATGTTAACACAGCAGAACTCAGACATCTGTATAAGTGTAGAGAAATGAAAACAGTCATATGAATGCCTCACTTTTGTTCCGACACAGTTCAAGACTCGGGAGAAAAGTTTTACACCTGGTGTTCTACATGGCAACTTCACACACAAGAACTTTTTGCCGACACTACTACCACCTACATAAGTAAGCTTTTCCTGTGTTACTTTCAAGTAATGCACTTCAGCTATTCCTGATTTAACTGGAAGATCTGTACTTCCCACTTTCATATCAACAGCCTCAAAATGCATATTGTAGACTTCGGGATATGTTACAGGTCAGTGTCACACCAAGATTGTGGAGAAAGGGGGGGGGGGGGGGGGGGGGCGCGCGGCATGTCACTCTCCAACAAGTGTTTACCAATAAGTAAGTGGCGGAAAATTATGGGTATAGGACGGCTTAAACATGTGGAAAATGAGATTTTTATTATTCACTCACTGTATTTGACATTTATTATTCCTTTAAAATCGCACAACAACTTCAATAAAACACAGTTTAATCATTCACACACTTATTTCACAATTATTTCACTTTTAAACTGCTGTCTTGAATCTTCACGAGTCTCTCTCAACAGCCTTGATGTGGATAGATACGTACAGCAACCAGTAATCATAGTCAGAACTGTGTCTGCAAAAACACAAGGATTATTAAACAATTTTTGCTGTCATTAATTACTAGCAATATAATTGACAGAGTAGATTGCTAATATTTGCTATAATGAATATCACATTCACAAGAACGATCTCACTGAAGTAATTAAGTCCATCGAAACGCTTAGAAACTAACCTCTTGTCTGACTAAAACGGTCTAAAGACGCAGTGGCAATTTCTTCAGATCTGTTGACAATGATATTTTGAGTTATCACTTGTCTGAGTGACTGAAATGTAGTTCAGGTACCTGTGAACATAACAATATGTTAGAATTCATTTTGTAAATACGAACTATTACGGTACTGTACGGCTACTTACATATTAATTACACTATTAATATTTTCACAGTTGTTTCTTTAATACAAAATTAAAGCCAACAGAAGAAAAAACGTAAAACACACTTGCCAATGACAGGTTTGTTGAGATGCAATTTTCTGTGTTGACTGATGTAACTTTTTCATACGGTGTTAAGTCGCAGGAATCGCAGGAATCACAGAAATCGCAGAAGTAGCAGAAGTCACAGAAATCGCAGAAGTAGCAGAAATCGCGGAAGTAGCAGAAATCACAGAAATAGCAGTGGCGGAGGGATACACTACCTATGTTCCTTAACTGCGACAAATCACAGTTAAGAATAACAGATACAGAAAAGTAGCATTCACAGAAATCACTGATATCGGAAAATCGCAGTTTAGCCCATCACTATTATACGCAGCTATTGCAACTGGCACCGATATCTCATTGGTTGGCGGTAAGAGCCAATAGGTTCGTATGAGCAGTTGCCAGCGGACTCGTGCGCATGCGCAGAGCTGAATTCGTGTATGAGCAGCGCTTTCTCCCGCTTTCTGGCTACTCGAAGTAGGGCTGTTTGGTGTACGAGCAGTAGCAGCAAGCTGCCAGACGCTACCCGGAAAAATGTTTCTGGCGCAGCCAAGCTGCCAGATTCGCGCATGCGCAGAGCTGTGTGAGTTGGAGTGGGGGCAGACTCCACGTGCGTGCGTGTTCACTGTCCATTCCCTTGCATGCTGTTGTGGCGACAGGTCTGCTCTCTTGCTGTTTGCACTTCATCGTCGTGAATTGTAAGGTAAGCATTTTATTTATTTATTCTCATATGAAGTCACCTTTATTAGGAGTGTGAAGGACTTGACTGAACGTGAAATTTATTGATACTGTTTATTCCAGATGTCCAGCGAATCTGAGACAGATTTTCTGTGGAGCGACGAGGAGCTGGAAATGTTACAACCTCAAAAAAGACAGAGGATTGAAAATTATGTGGAGGATGTGGTGCCACAATATAATGACAGGGAATTTGTAGAGCATTTTCGGGTGCGGCGTCACGTGGCAGATGACCTTTGCGAAAGGTTTAGGAATTCCAGATTCTACAATTATCGGGCAGGGGGAAATGGGAAACTGCTCCCACTGCAGCATATATTGATCTTTTTGTGGTTCGCTGGCCACGAAGCTGCAGGTTTCAGGGATGTAGCAGATAGATTTAACATTTGTATTTCTTCTCTGCGATGCGTTATTCAGAGAGTTACAAACTTTATTAGTGATTTGGGAAGAGAGGTTATAAAGTGGCCGTCCGCCGAAGAAAGAGGAGCGATTGAGGCCCATTTCCGGGGAAATGGATTGCCTGGTGCGATTGGGGCAATCGACGGTTCCCACATTAGGATTGATAGACCTCGGAAAGATCCCCAGTCCTATATGAATAGGAAGAATTATTTTTCTATTCAGCTTCAAGTAGTTTGTGATCAAAATCGACGGATTAGGGACTTATTCGTCGGCTATCCGGGCTCTGTACACGACGGGAGGGTTTTCAGGACGTCCACACTCTACCACACAATCGAAGAAAAGTGTGGAGATTTTCATATTCTGGGTGACAGTGCCTATCCCTGCACCAGAAATTTGTTAACACCCTTTAGAAATACAGGGAATATGTCCAGAGTGCAATGTGAATTCAATAGGGCACTCTCAAAAAACAGGTGCGTTGTGGAACATTGCTTTGGCCTGTTGAAGCAGCGTTTCAGACAGTTGTATCATCTGAAATTGAGGAGTGCTAGAGAGATGGCGCACTTCATCCGAGCGTGCTGTGTGCTACACAATCTCGCCGTGGAAGATAACTTGGAGTTAGAAGATAACGAAGGTCCATACAGCAATAACTGTATCATTTCATTGTTTTACTACATTTTCAATAATTTTGTAAACGCTACCGACATAAGCTGAATATACAAATAACTTCTAATTCTTTTGTGTGTATTTACGTATATGATCCTCACAGGTGAAGAAGATGATGCACCGGCTGAAGAACGAGTAGTCGGCTTCTACAACAGGGATGACAGAAGTGGCATTGCAAAGAGAAATATGATTGCAGCACAGTTGCAAATGTAAAAGCAGCACCAGATGCCCCATCACCAACATACTACAACAAATGTAAGTGAAACCATATCGGATAAAATTATATCTTCTGATTAACAGCTTTAGTTACTACAAATTTGACGGTTTGATGTTCAGTGTCTAAGAATGTCATTCATTCATTCTTTATTGATCAACAAATGTTGTGTTCAGAGAGTACTACATGATATGGCACAAGTCATACTTCTGAAGCATTTAAAAAATACACAACACCAAAGAAATACACCCACACTTACACAATTGTATGGGAATTATAGATTACAGGATACAGTATTAGTACATTCAAAAGTTGTTTGAAATTAAGGTCAAAAAGGCCTAATTAAAATTTGTGTATAAATTTAAAATCAAATTCAGTACAGATAAGCATTACACAATGTATACAGTAGTTATGATTTGCTGGATAAATATAAGTACATACAAATAGATGAACTTTGACAGTTGTTTAGGCCATATTGAAATTTACATTTTGAAGGTAAATTATAGTAGAGAAAGATAAGTGTGCAAATACATTACATAAAAAAATAGCATTCAAAATAGTCATGTTACAAAAACAGTTTTTTAATAATACTGACAAGCCTTATTTTAAAATGTGCTGGGTTTTTGTGTTTAGTGGTAGATGATAATAAAGTTTAATCCCCATACATTTTACACTATCAGCTATATGCTGAAAGGAAAGGGTAAACTGTGTCAGCAAGTATTTCCCTCTAGTGTCTTGCTGGTGGTAGTCCAGATTCTGCTTCAGGCTGCCAATATTTAGCTTGGTAAAGCTTAGTATCTCCAATCTATACTGGCATGGAAGTATAAGAATATCTAGTTTTTGGAATACTTGTTTACATGAGTCTCCCTGCTTTTTAAATAACACCATCCTGACAGCTTTATTTTGGAGCTTAAATATTTTATTGGACTCAGAACTGTGGCCACAGAATATGAGGCCATATGTTAGGATTTAGTGCAAGAGCATGGTAAACTGATGTTAGGATATTTATACTCATCAGTTCCCTGACTGACAAAAGCATAACACATACTTTACTGAGGTAGCAGTACATTTGATGTTTATTACTTTTCCCCTCCAGATCATACCAGTGATGTGGATGTTAGGATGTATTGTCACGGACTACAAGCAGGAGATCAAGGTGAAGGAAGTCAACTGCAGGCCATGGAGGAAGAATAAAGGGCTGTCCAAGAATAATCAACAGCTGAGGCATATAAAGGGAAGTTTTTTATTTTTAATATAGACCATATTAGTTTTTGAGCTTTAATTGCATTTGTTTCTTACCAAGTGAGATTGGTCGGTAATTTGACAGCATTTCTGTTTCTTGTGGAGAGGTATAACTTCAGCATATTTAAGCCAGCCCGGGAATGTTCCTGTAATAAGTGATTGATTACACAAATAACTTTAGATATGACTAAGCTCACATGAACACTCGTTTATTAACTTTGTTGATGTGTTATTGTAAGCACTAGAATGGTTTGATTTCAAGGACGTTGATTCTATTTCTTTGGGTGAAGTGTAAATTTCATTTCACTGAGATTGCTTGTGTACACTGGTCTCGGATATTCCATTGTTTATCAGGGTTTCATTTACTTTTTGAGCTACTTGTTCCTCCTCCACTTCTCGTCCTACCTGTCTCTGATTTAACTGTATCCCATATTGTTTTTATTTTATTGCTGAATGTATTTATCTTCTTTTCTTAATGCTGGTGTTTAGATTTCTGGATAACCTTCTTCAATGTTTTGCAGTAAATATTGTAATGAGCTGTAAGGCTAATAACCCATTTACTACTGGTTTTGTAATGTGGCTTACTTGCCTAGAATTGGCTATAAATATATTGTCAGTGGCTGTCTTAGCACATTTGTATACCCTAGTTGGGAAATTTACAGTAGAAATTAAATTGAATGTCAATGTAACTGATTTCAGTGTTTTTCAGGACATGTATATTAAAATCACCAGCAACCACTAGTTCTTTGTGAGTTTTTTTTTTAGATGTGTGATCATTAGCTACAATGTTAGGAAGAGTGCCTGGGTCTCACACTAGGACATGTCACCCATAAACTAACTTACATGACGTAATTACACAATGTTATGGATTTACATTTACTCACACCAAAATTAGTTGATGCAGTAGTTGTTTGAGTTTATTATAAATGATTTTACGAACCACATATGCCGTATTGTGTTAATCATTTCTTCAAATTGCATGCTTTGTCCTGTTTCCTTACTAAAGTCCTTATGAGCTCAACATCTTGTCATGCAAATGTTAGGGTGTTGGCTCATTGTTTTTACAGGTTGAAGCTGAGGGCATCAGATGTCGCATCTGTGAAGGGCAACGGAGGAGTAGTGATTATAAACTGTAATTTTGAACTGTGCATTTGGTGATAATAGTTTCAGTGTAATTGTGAACTGTGCATTTGAGTATATTATAAATTTTAATTGTATATTGTAACATCCCACCCTCCTCTGCCATCCTGATCTGGGTCTTCCATGGTTTCCCCAGATAGTGTCAGGCGAATGCCAGGATGGGTCCCTAAGTCCATGGCAGTTGTTCCAATACCCTTTGTATGCTTATTTATAATATTGGAACAATTAAAGTGTTAAAAAAATGACTCAGCTTTTTTAATTCCTGTCATTTACCACCACTCAGTGACCTCATTTTATGCTTATAATCAGTATATTTTACAAATCAATGTTAAATGCCTATTTGCATTTGTTTTCCTGGTTTGACAATCAGTTAAACATTTTCTCAAAAGTAGTGTGCAACTTGTTTGGACCATACAAGGAGTGTAACTGATCAGACAGCAACTTGTACCAAACCAAACTCTAGATACCACACCTGCTAAATGACATTCGCACTTGAATGAAAATGAATTAAGGAGTCAAGGTAAGTCATAGTATTACACATGCTGAGACATGTAAAGCATATTAACAAGAGAACTTTTCTGGCTTTTGGACAAATCATTTTTCAGAGCTATAGTCTATGTACTCACGTAATGCTGAAAAAACTGACTGAAATAAGTAAAAATAGCTGGTAACAGTATCAAGTCCATGCACGGTTACAGCAGAACTTATTGGACATGTAGTCTTTGTTGAGTCAAAGCATTCCACGCAGTAACGTGTGTGGTCTGTATAATGTTAATTTTTCAGGTCTGTCTGTCTTTTGAGGAATGAAATGGATCTCTGCACAGCAGCCATACTCTTGCTTTCATGGGGTGAATTATGCTGAGGTCCAGAAGTATAGGTGACTCGGGCAGTTTGCAAGGGAAAGAGCAAATGATGTTGCGTTTGGATGTGCACATTAACTGTCAGTAATAAGAACAATGTCTGTCTCTGCTTCAACTTTACAATAAACTACTATATAGTAGGTCAGTCCATTAATTTCAGAAACTTTTCCTGCTTGTCTATCACAGATTTCACTGAAATTTTATTGAACATTCACACGTCTCCCATGAACACTGATAAAGTTTAACATTTGTTGCAGCAATAGTGGCAGAGATACAGCCGCTCGCTTTACTCCATGTGCAGAGTGAATGTAAATTTATGGTGAATTTGAGATGTTACCTTGGGCAAAATTTTGTTGATGAAATGAAATTAGGCCATCTTGTACCACTTTATGCATTCTCATAAGAACAATAATGAAAAGAATTTTACAAATCATATTCAGCCACAAAATTGCCCAGAAAATTTCAGAGTTTGGCTTTATATATATATATATCTCAGGGACTAATGGTATGATGAACATGAAACTTGGTATGTAATCCAATAACACAAGGTTGTCAGGTATAAAGTTTTGTTTTTGTACCACTTTCCAGTATGGAATAAATTAAATGGAAAGTAGATTTGGTAAGTAGGTGAAAAATGTGGTCTTTTTGACCTGATTTTGCAAAAGAACTGTTCTATTACTCTTTCCAAACTGGACTCATTAAAACACCATTGTTTTAACAAAAAAAATACCAAAAAAGTTTTTGCTTACCCAATGTGAGCTATCAATGCTAAATAATTTGAATCATGGACATGCAAATTGTGGCACGGAAGAAATATAAACTTTGAATTTTTACATCTCATAGAGTAAACACGTGCTGATCATGAAACTTAACATCCAATAGATCAGAATCAGGATGATTTGGGATACAAAATTTCAGTTACTTTTGTCTAATGATGTACAAATTCATCCACAAGATGATGATCTTTATGAAATGATTAAAATGGGATACATTCCACACTTCATTTATAAATACAATTTTCTATTAAAGTGTCATAACTAATGTCCTTCTAACCAATGTCTTTTAAGCTCCCCCTGCCCCCAGACAGTGGGATTAATTTTCATCCAGGCCTAATACTGCTCCGTAAATTGAGGCAAAGTAGCCAGAAAAACCATGCTGCGAATAAAGTTTTATCTTTGGCTTCTTATAGCTTACTGATTAAAGTAATCATAAAACATGAAACTTTAGACTCAACAACTTTGCAATATAAGGTTACCCAGTATAAAATATCATTCACATACTTCTTTCGAAATTTCTAAAACATCAGTTCAAACTTGATGTTGTGGTCTTCAGTCCAGAGAAGGGTTTGATGCAGCTCTCCATGCTACTCTACCCTGTGCAAGCTTCTTCATCTCCCAATACGTACTGCAGCCCACATCCTCCATGTTTCACTTCCATACATGGCTACACTCCATACAAATACTTTCAGAAACGACTTCCTGACATTTAAATCTATACTCGATGTTAACAAATTTCTCTTCTTCAGAAACGCTTTCCTTGCCATTGCCAGTCTACATTTTATATCCTCTCTACTTCGACCATCATCAGTTATTTTGCTCCCCAAATAGCAAAACTCCTTTACTACTTTAAGTGTCTCATTTCCTAATCTAATTCCCTCAGCATCGCCTGACTTAATTCGACTACATTCCATTATCCTCGTTTTGCTTTTGTTGATGTTCATCTTATACCCTCCTTTCAAGACACTGTCCATTCCGTTCAGCTGCTCTTCCAAGTCCTTTGCTGTCTCTGACAGAACTACAATGTCATCGGCGAACCTTAAAGTTTTTATTTCTTCTCCATGGATTTTAATACCTACTCCGAATTTTTATTTTGTTTCCTTTACTGCTTCCTCAATATACAGATTGAATAACACGGGGAGAGGCTACAACCCTGTCTCACTCCCTTCCCAACCACTGCTTCCCTTTCATGTCCCTCGCCTCATAACTTCCACCTGGTTTCTTTACAAATTGTAAAAAGCCTTTCGCTCCCTGTATTTTACCCCTGCCACCTTCACAATTTGAAAGAGATTATTCCAGTCAACATTGTCAAAACCTTTCTCTGTCTACAAATGCTAGGAACGTAGGTTTGGCTTTTTTTAATCTAGCTTCTAAGATAAGTCATAGGGTCAGTATTGCCTCACGTGTTCCCATATTTCTACAGAATCCAAACTGATCTTCCTTACCAGTTTTTCCATTTGTCGTCTGTACAGAATTCGTGTCAGTATTTTGCAGCCGTGACTTATTAAACTGACAGTTTGGTAATTTTCACATCTGTCAACACCTGATTTCTTTGGGATGGGAATTATTATATTCTTCTAGACGTCTGAGGGTATTTTGCCTGTCTCATACATTTTGTTCACCAGATGGTAGAGTTTTGTCAGGACTGGCTCTCCCAAGCCTGTCAGTAGTGCTAATGGAATGTTGTCTACTCCCGGGGCCTTGTTTCGACTTAGGTCTTTCAGTGCTCTGTCAATGTCTTGACGCAGTATCTTATCTCCCATTTCATCTTCATCTACATCCTCTTCTTTTTCCATAATATTGTCCTCAACATCGCCCTTGTATAGTCCCTCTATATAGTCCTTCCACCTTTCTGCTTTCCCTTCTTTGCTTAGAACTGGGTTTTCATCTGAGCCCTTGATATTCATACAAGTGGTTCTCTTTTCTCCAAAGGTCTCCTTAATTTTCCTGTAGGCAGTAGCTATGTTACCTGTCGATCTCATTTTTGAGACGTTTGTATTCCTTTTTGCCTGCTTCATTTACTGCATTTTTATATTTTCTCCTTTCATCAATGAAATTCAATATTTCTTCTGTCACCCGAGGATTTCTACTAGCCCTCGTCTTTTTACCTATTTGATCCTCTGCTGCCTTCACTACTTCATCCCTCAAAGCTATCCATTCTTCTTGTACCGTTTATCTTTCCCCCATTATTGTCAATTGTTCCTTTATGCTCTTCCTGAAACTCTCTACAACCTCTGGTTTAGTCGGTTTATCCAGGTCCCATCTCCTCAAATCCCACCTTTTTGTAGTTTCTTGAGTTTGACCACAATCTATTGGTTATGAACTGTAGATTAAGAGTCCACATCTGCCCCTGGAAATGTCTTACAATTTAAAACCTGGTTCCTAAATCTCTGTCTTACCATTATATAATCTATCTGATATCTTCTAGTATCTCCAGGGTTCTTCCATGTATACAACCTTCTTTCATGAATTTTGAACCAAGTGTTAGCTGTGATTAAGTTATGCTCTGCGCAAAATTCTACCAGGCGGCTTCCTCTTTCAATTCTTAGCCCCAATCCATATTCACGTACTATGTTTCCTTCTCTCCCTTTTCCTACTCTCGAATTCCAATCACCCATGACTATAGTTCAAACTTAATTTTTCTAAAAATTAAAATAAGTCACATTCAACTTGCTTTTAGAAAATTCTGGACAAATTTGAGGGAATGAACCCAAATAACAGGCTAGATTTCAACAACCTGTTGACCATGTTCTGCTGTGTCTCATTGACGAGTGATATCTCACTGTATTGCATTGGTCCGTGATGACATTGTTTAGAGATAATGCCGTGATCATATCTCACATGCTGTCTAGCATGGAAATGGCTGAAGCAAATAATCAGTAGTCTTGAGACAATGAACAGAGGATTTCAGGTACTCAGCAAATGGCTTTGTAAATAGGCAGGTACCATACGGCTTTGGAACCTAAATTAAGAAAGCAGATTACAGGCTTGGGAATGTGGATGAAGAAACACACCCATGGCTGGTACTGCACAGCTATTGGGCCTGACCCCTATGGTGATGAGTTTGCTGATTCATATTCCTGAAATGGTAGTGAAAGCCTCACCATGGACCAGCGCTATATTGTGAGCTGTTACTTATCAACTTAAAAATAAAAACGACGTACAACTCTCAAATTTGTTGCTCATTTTCAGGTATTGTTAGCATACACTGAAAAATCGAGCATGATTTTCTGGCTGCTTGAAAGCATGCTCTTTCTGACTGTGATTAGTTCGAAAACCGGTGTGGAAAACAAATTTTCTGGAAGCTAATTGAATGTGATATATTTTTGTAATTTTTACAAAAATTAAGTTTGAATTGGTTTTGTAGAATTGTGGGTAGTATTACATGAATGACATTTTATATTGGAAAACTTTACGTTCACAAGTTGTTGTTGTTGTCCGCAGCTTCATGTTTATCCAGCCGTTAATCAACAAAATATCAAAAACCGAAGTTAAGACTTTATTCATAGTGCGATTTTTCCAGTTACTTTGCCCCAAATTTGTGTAGCATTGTTATCACATATTTGAAATTAAACCCATGAATCAGGGGAGGGGGCTCCTTCAAACATGTCTAGAATGAGACTAGTTTTGTAGCTTTAATAAAAACTGTGTTGGTAAAAGAAGTGTCAAATGAGTCCTATTTTCAGACCATTGGAAAGTAGTAGATGAATGAAATGTTGCTAGTGATATATTGTGTATTAATTTTCATGTTCAACATGTGTGTACTCGGAGATATAAGAATCCGAAGTTTACATTTTTTTCACATTGCATTTCCTGTGTCCAACTTTGATTTAATTTATCTAGCATTGATAGCCCACATTGGATAATGAAATAAGTTTTATAGAACACAGTTTTTTGCAAATTCAGGTCCAAAACATTACATTCTGACCACCTTACAAAATCTTCAACTTTTCACTTAATTTATTCAGCATTGGAAAAATGATACGTAAATGAAACTGTATATTTGAGAACCTTACATTGTTAGGCTACGAGATACCAAGTTTCACATTCATCATACCTTCAGTCGCTGAGTTATTAAAAGTAAAACTCTGAATTTTTGGACAATTTTGCCTACGATTTTCTGCCTGAATATGGCTCGTAAAATTCATTTTATTATTATTTTTTTTTTTTTTTTTAGATGAGATAATAAAGCTTGAAGACCATTTAAAAACAGGTAGAAATTTCCTGAAGGTGCTCTGTGTAGGGTTACTTTATAAAGGACCTACTACGAAATTGTATCTCTGTTGCACATGCTTCTAAGTGCTACTCTAAGAAAAATTTATTAATGTCAAGATTCTTAAATTTAAAACTGTCGCAACTCCTCCTTTCTCCATATTTTGTCTACAGAAGTAAGAGGCTAACTTCAATTCTGTAAGGTTTCACATGTCTACTATACCAGTGGTCACATGATGTTCAGAGAGGTAGTTTATATCAACTAGGTTCAATGACTCTAATCCATCAATGCACATAAGTAGTTCATTAATTTTACTTCTAAGCCCTCGAATATTTTGATGCACTGAAGATAGCTGGCATTTCACATTTACTGTGATGAAATTGGGTGGAAAAAAAATTATGCTGATTCCTGTAATGTGGCAGGATTTTGCCGTTAGATTTCTTTCTGAAACTGAAGGTTTGTTTCAATCTTTATTTCTCTCAGCACTTGACTTCATTCTGTCCTACCTATCTGATATCCCTTGTTGAGAGCACTCATTATTTCATGGGAATAAAGAGCTACCTGTGTTGCAGAAGAATGTTTTCTGAATCCGTGTTGGTTATGTATCTGTCATTTTCCGCAAGGTGATTCATGTTATAGTACAGTATATGCTCCAAAATCCAACTGCAAATTTAGTTCAGTGATATGGGTCTGTAATTCAATGAGTTACTCCTATTTTCTTTCTTGAATATTGGTGTGACCTGTGCTGCTTTCCAGTCTTTAGGAACAGACCTTCCGTCAAGTGAGAGGTTGTATATGATTTCTAAGAAAGGTGCTATTGTATCTGCATACTCGGAAAGGAACATGACTGGTATACCACCTGGACCCGAAGACTTGCCTTTAAGTGATTTGAGTTGTTACGCAACACCTTAAATTATCTACTTTTGTCACTCATGCCAACAGCTGTTCTGGTTTTGAATTCTGGAATATATAAATGTCATAGGAAAGTTGTTGTAGAATGTAAACGCTTAAGGATGAAAGAAGACCAGTAATACTGTAAAGCAGAAGTGTTGAGTTGTTGATATGCACACAGTGATCTGCAAATCTCCTATCACCCCCCCCCCCCCCCCCCTCCATCCTCTGCTCTCCTGGTCCAGCAGGATTTTAATTTGGTTAGAACATTGACTTCATAAAAAAGTACCCCTGTCTCTACTAACGACATCAATTTTTCAGGTATATTCAGATTTTGTGTGGTGTTCATATATTTAAAAATGTTTCATGTACTAGATGGGCTGTTCCAAGATGTTGCTGGTCATTCCTGAAGAACATTTTGCTGATATCAACCTTTGGCAGGCGAATTCAAGACAACAGCAACCAACTACCCTTCTACATCTGATCTTCGCCGAGCGAACGAGAAGACTTCATGGTCAATCACCAAGCACTGTAGAACTCATTACTGCTATTACGCTCATATTCCCAAAAGGAAAGGAAACTATGCAACTGATATACTATGCTGTCCATTATATAATGTTGATTTGGAACACAAACATTCTACAGTTGTAAAACATGAACGATGTTTGACAGTCATACTAGAACTAAAAAATGCACTGACTGTGCATAAGTACCAGACTTTTCTGCGATATTTATTGGCATTGCTGCCAGTTTCACAAATGTCATCTTTTTCATAAACTAGTATAATTACTCGTTATTCAGATAATTTCATATCATTTAATGCACTGCTGTTGTGATGATCATGTAAAGAGTACAAATAATTCAGATGATGTAAAGGAAGTGTATTTTATGGAATTCACTGTCTGACAGATTCATATTTCAGTGTGATTGTAATGTCTATATATTTTACGCTGTCCTTCACTGTATTATGAGAAATCCTGATCATTGTTTGTAAAGTTCATTGGCAGATTAATCTGTATTTCACTGTATAATTGTAATGTCTTTGTGCAAATAAACCTTATATAATCTGAATGTATATGTTGAGCATTCATTGTATTACGATGTAAAATCCTTCATCATTGTGATGCAATCTCTAGAGAAAGGCTTGTTGCTTACATAACTGAAGACTCGTAATTTTGGTGGGTTTGCATTCAGATGAAACTTAGTGATTCATAAATTATCAATGCCTGAAAAGAAATGCTTCAGTAAACTTTCATTGGTATTAGACATAAGTTTTCTGGATATGGTACAGCATCATAAGAAGGCTGCTGCAACCATGGCCAACACGTTGGTTATTCTCCAGCAGCAGTAATTTTATACATTATGACGCCGTATCGTACCCAGAAAGCTTTTATGTTGACTGGCTGGCCACGGAAGCCCAAGCACTTTCATTGATTTTCTTTACAAAGAATGTAGTGAACAGCTGTTGTACCACAGTTGTTGGAATCTGAATGTCGTTCTTAATTTTATGTTAATAAATAATACACTACTGTAAGAAGCACTTACAGGACACTCATTTTACTCATTCACTAATTATTTAGCTATATAGAATTTCTTGAAGCTTTTTACTTTCTCTGAATTTTTGTCTGTCCCCTTGTTTTTCGACACTTGGTTATGTAAAACTACCATGTGCCTTACACTGCTCTGTTCTTTATATACAGATCATTTCTTGATCTGAGATGCCTCAAAATTGAATGAAATATGAGTGTGAATGTGCAAAGCATTTTGGTGTTTTGATCCACTTCTCTGGACAGATTATCATTTGCCATCAAAACCATATGAGAATTTGTTTTCAGTTTTATAATACTGAAGATATCAGCTAGTGAGACTGGATCGAGCAAGTGTCCCTGGTGATAACTTTATGTCTGATCAATGGAGTAGGGGGCTGTTGCAGTGATGGTTATTGAATGCTTCACATATTTGTTTATGGCTAGAGATGACACTATCTACATTAATATTATAGAGTAAGATTTGCATTTTTTCTTAAGTGTCATTGTTAACTCGCCACATGGCTACATTCATTGCTAAAGTAGAATATGAATAGCCAGTTGCAGTTTCTGGGCTTCACAGTGCTTACTCTGCATAATGACAATAACAACAAAGCTGTTCATAGCACACAGGGACACTAGCAGCACATTTGTGATAAGTCGACTCTTGGTCTGTGGTCCACATTTTCGATTTTACAACATTGTAATGTATTCACTCTCCAAATTGGTACTAATCCAAATCAGTCCTGGTATCCGTTTCTGAACTTAGCTGTAAAACAGGTAAAGAAGATCAAAAGTATATAAATGTGTTAGACATCTATTAATGTGTGTGTGTGTGTGTGTGTGTGTGTGTGTGTGTGTGTGTGTGTGTGTGTGTGTGTGTGTGTGTGTGTGTGTGTGTGTGTTGGATCATAATAGGTTTACATCTTTTTGATACGTTTAGTGCAATAACAAATCAGTAACACATGAGGGAAAAGTTACTGTAAAATTTATACATCTCACAACAGAAGTAGGTAAATTTTCAGCATTAACATACCAGTACAATCCCAAGGCTACTGAAATGCCCAAACACGGCTTTAAATACAAACATTTGGTTCCTGCAAGTAAATCTACATTCGGTGTCATGTCAGTTGTCTGTAGGGATGGCACTGTATTTAACTATATGAAGTATTTTAAGCCAATTGCTTTTCCCTTATTTTACATTTTTGTCTTAGACAGGATGCAATAAAATTAGCTCGAGTACCGAAATTTCACACATCTACTCTGAAATATACACTACAGTGGTGCACTCATGAGTACATGTTTGAGATGTTGAGATTGTGAACCCATACCTGGTACTGCAGAATAGCAACTCTTTCCATGTGGATGACAATACATAGAAGGCAAATACCTCCTGGTGGTTTTGTAAAGGTGCAGCAGCCCTACATCTTAATCTTTCACATATATCATTTTAACTACATTTTCAATCCATGTAATTCCCTCGAGGTTAGTAGGAGAATGATTAACTTTTCTCTCAATTTATAGTACCCATTCCATCCAAGATTTGTGTGACATTCTTCATAGCCAGTCTACTGCCACTACATCCATTGCAGGTCAACATTTGATGCTCAACACTTCACACGACATGCAAATATTAAATTGGTAGAAAGAACTGTCCTACAACTTAAACATTAACTGGGCTCACTCATGTGAGTGTGGGATTCTCAAAGGCAATTCACTTTCAATGGTGCTATATAACATATGTGACTGATGCAAAACTATTTTTTAACCACTTGTCAGCAACAAGGTACAGTACTACCTACCCTGCCTTATAAATGTTAAGAGGACTGTTCCATGACAAACCATCCGATTACCAGTTCTGTTAAAAAATACATTTACTTCAAAGCTTCATTCTTGTTTTGAGAAGTGCTGGAACTGAACAAATGTTACCTCACCTAAATTTTCATCTTCTAGTTACCCTTGAAAACTATTTTATTTAAAGCGTTGGAAAGGCATATAGTAACAACAATGAAGAACTATGTTTCTTGAGCCAATACATTTCAATAGCTGTTATTCAATGTATTTAATTGTTAAGGTCCCCAGGCTGACGTTTTTATTGCTGTCTCCTATTACTCGAAAACCCTAAATGTTGCTTTCTTATGGAAAATAGACATGCGAATACAGATTCGAAAGATAAATAGAAGTCTCATGGCAGTTACAAGAAGTATGTTTTAACAATATTTTCTATTAGAATGATGAAAATGGAGTACCAGAATGACAAAATTATAATAGAGTGACTTACATTCCTTGACTCTTATGAGATTGCACATAATTCAGTATATGTTGGCTGTGCTGCAATTTGAGATAGATTGGCTAGGCCATTAAAATATAGCCTTCATATTAACAACTTCCTTTGTAGTTTACTGCAAAAGAATCCCCCAAAATTACATTTTTAAAATCTAGTTAGTAAAATATTTAAGGCATGTATCTTCTATATCATTTTGTTTCCCATTAATTCCTCTCCATAACAATTTTTCTGGAAATAGATGTGCTGAATTATTGTGTTATGAGACCAATGTAATACACTATTACAAAAATTACGTTTATGTATGAAATAGAGTAAAATTGTTGTATAATGGTTCGAGGTCTTTATCATCAAAGTGATAAAATAAAGCCAGACTCGTGGAACTGCCCTAGATTCAAAAGTGATGCCCAGGCATTGTGTGCACATAGTACCCATCTAGGAAACGAGACAAAAAATGTGCAGGAACAGTTGCTAAACATCTTCATTTAGCTGAACAGCAATTGTCAATCTGAATATTGTTTTGGATACAACTATACTATACTTGGCATGGTAATGTTTGTGACATGCCATTGCCTTCCTCCAACATCTGAACAGACAAGAGGCCTTACAGTTTACAATGGACTGGGGATTGAACCTGAGACCTTTGGAATTTTAATCTGGCCAAAATACTTTTCTACTTCGCAGTATGAATCCTCAAGAGTCAATTGTCAATCCTACGGAATCCTTTTCATGTTAATATCAAACACCAGCAATTACTCGTAGATTACAATAAAACTAAAGTAATTGACGAAGACGTTACTTGGTAACACAAACGCACTGCCTTTCTTCATTTACTTTCGCCTAGAAATGGCTATCGAGTACTGACAAACCAAAAGGCAAGAGATCTTACTGCCTTCCGATATACGTTGCTGTCAGTTCTGCCACATGATTTGGTCGACATGACCTGTTTCAAGTTGTGTATGACAGACAGTGTTTTAGAAAATCTATTGTTTCCCTTTGAAATAAACAGAAGTATTTTCATTCTAAGCTGTCCAAGTACAAAATTTTCGCAATATTAGTTCAAATTTAATATTCGCTTCTATAATGTAGGAAAGTATTTCACAGTCGCAAAACTCGCATCCGAAACGTTGACCTTACACTTAGTCGGTGACCATAAATTCTAGCTCAGAGTGACGCCAGTTTAAATAACCTAATGTAGCGAAGACTGTTTGCCAGTGCTCTTTCTCCCCGGAAAATACGCAATTCACTCATTTGGCTCCATAAGTACACTGTAACAGTAATTTCTGTGTGAAATTTTTCAGTATGCTTTCGCCTTCCAACCGGCAAAATACGGAAGAGTACGGCCGGTAAACAATTCACAAACCACGATTTAGTGCCGATAAGACGATTTCTTTAAACATTGTCGAAGCTGAGGGAATTTAGTTTCTGCTTAAATCGTCTTAAGCAGCAACGTTCACAGATATCTCAAATAGGAAAAAGCTGAATATCCAGGTACGAAGGTTGTAAAACAAACTTCCCACAGTTTGTGTCAGGTTGATCTTTTCGTCTGATAAAACTGCTTAAGTATTTTGTCAAAGAGGTATCACAAGTAGTATCCCTGTAGCTATGGGAATCATTGGTTGAAAACGAGTTTAACACCAATGGGTACAGTGCTGCTAAATTTTCAAAATTATTATCAACCTAAGTCTGAGTTCATCCACAAACTGAGGCGTATTTGTAATATTGAAGCTAGACTGTGTATCCTTGTCTTCCTTGAGTGGTCATTGGAAGGCGTTTACACACACGTATACAATACTATGGATACTTTGAACGCTATGGTTAACGTTGCTCTCATAAACTACTTTTTTTTAAAATTCTTCTGGGTCTTCAGTGTGCAATATGTGTTGTAGATACAGTCTCAGACCAAAACATTGACCGCCGAGTCGTTCACGTAAGGTGGACAATACAGTCGTGCTCCTCTCAGAAATCTATGTCCGGCAATATGCTCGATCTGACAGCATACAGACTGCGGCACTTCCCAGAGGAGGTCTTGACTCCGGTCTTAGTACATTACTCTTGACTACGACCGTAGTCTTGAGGTAAAACGCGAGACCAGCTAATATGATATTGTAGATTCGCTTGAATTACACTCATAGCCTCAGCACCGAGAGGAAAGAGGCGATAAAAATTTTGTCGATATGTGCTTTCGGTCGCCAGACGTCATATAAGCTGGTCTCGCGTTTTACCTGAAGACTACGGTCGTGTTCCAGCGGCGGTATGAATAAAATGATATTAATAATAACAGTAATAATCGAATTATCCGGCAACTTCACGCTTCACAGTGGATTTTCTCGGACTAAGAAATTTGTTGAATTTGTGAAAAATCAAAATGGCTTCACATCCAGCCTATGATGCCTAGAAAAGTCTTTACATCCTGCTGACATGAGAATAGCATAATCTCTGCGTCAGAAGCTTGCTTCTACATGACCATTTAATAGACTCGCATTTTTTCCACCGGTGACTAATTTTGTAAGCTAAGCACATCATCCGTTACAGCACACTCCTGGGGCTGGGTAATGTGGCCACAATGGTCTGGTGGAACGAACTATCACAGGTGCAATGCGTGGGTTCAGGCATTTACTTTTAAGAGGCACAAACAGATTTATTTTACCTCTGGTAACCTCAAGAGAAAGACGTTATAATCCAGAATCCGCATTAAACATCACGTTCCTTCATTACCAACTAGGCAGAGCCGGTTTACGTTGGGAAATGACACAGCGGAAGTCATGGTAACCAGAAATACAGTCGCCAGTAAGCTTACTTACATTAGAAAATTTTATTTTATTTGATGAACCGATAGCCATTTAAAGGGACAGGGCTGTTATTTTACTTGTACTTGATTGAACTAGAGATGTTTAAAAATTTGGTGCTGGACTGTGATTCGAATTCGTATCTCCTCTGTCGAGGATCTGACTCTCTCGGAACAGTAGTTCAGTCATTTCGTTCCTTTTCCCAAGACTGCAATCTTCTCTAGGTCTCCTCCAAAGGTAAGTATGTGGGTCTGAAACCTGATCCAGTACAAAAATATTCATAATTTCATTTCTAGCTTTATCAAGTGCACACCCATCTGCTAGTGAAAATTAACGCGCAATTTCAATGTCTGTTCATGTGTTGCCAAGAATCGCAACAGGTGTCCTTATTTCTGGTCAAACACGCACACATCTTACTGTTCATGAGTAAGCAACTGATACTTAAGCTATATTCGTGGATGCACGGTAGGTGTGCAGTTCGATTGTCGCTTAGGCACAAAAGTTTGTATCCTTATTTTAGATTCAGACACCTAGCGGCTCGTAAGAAAAACCGATACGTAACATTTGATTTTTCTTAGTTAACAATCGGATTACGTGTTGGGTTCGTATCTCCGTCACAGAACTTCACATCATGCACTTCATCTTTAAATGCATGCACACTTTGTTACTTCAGAATGGAGGTATATCAGACATCTTTCGTGGTTAGATAACAGGGACGAAAGGGTCTTGATAGGAGTCACGGTTTATTACAAAAATTGTCGTCTTTTATTGTCAAGTTTAGATTTGGTTACTGGTATTGGCAAAAATTTCGGTAATTCATGACTCTTCATGGCTAATTTATTGATTTATTTATTTATTTATTTATTATCATCCCAATGATCACATTTGTGATATAGGATTTGTCAGGGTACATTTTAACAACTATATAATATCTTTACAAAATTTGTATCTGTGCTGAATTCATATTAATCTATCTTATGTTTAATACAATATACAACTAATAAGTGTTTTTATAACATAATTTATTATGCACTGATGTAATTTTATTTGTCACTTTAACTTAAAAATATATTTTATACAGTTGGGCAGAGATATTCACTTATGCTGTAATAGCATTTGTCAAGCATGTGGGTCTTTAGAACAGTTTTAAATTTATCCTCATTTTCCAGCTCTTTGATATGTTTTGGTAGTGCATTAAAAAGTTTGATGCCTTGATTACATACATGTTTCTGGCTTCGGGTCCTTGTTACAGCTTGTATGTGGAGATCTTTACATTGCCGTGTGTCGTAATTATGGAAGTCTGTATTGGTTTTCATTTTGTCCTGATTTCTTTTGATCACCAACAGACATTTCAGAATGTATAATGATGGAATTGTTAAAATTTTTAATGCTTTAAAAAGGGGTCTACAATGTGTTTGAGGTGGGCTGTGGGTCATTATCCGAATAGCACGTTTTTGCAATTTGAAAATCTCATTTAGACGACAATTTGTTTTTCCCCAGAATACTATCCCATAGGATGCAATGGACTGAAAATAGCCAAAATATACTAATCTGGTACAGTCATTACTACAAACTCTTGATATTATTCTAAGCACAAAACATGCTGAATTTAGTTTTAGTGCTAAGTTCACCACATGGTCCTTCCAATTAATCTTCTCATCAATGTGCATACCCAGGAATTTTGCACACTGTACTCTTTCAAGTTGTTTGCCCTCCATGGTGGGATTTAGGTCGTCCTGTTCACTTATTTTTCCATATTGCACATAATTAGTTTTTTTTTTGCATTCAGTGTTAGCTTGTTAGCACTAAACCATTTTTGTAAATCTTGTAGGACATGGTCCACAGTATTGTGCAGTGACTGCTTCATATCACTAACTATTAAACTAGTATCATCAGCAAATAACATGATTCTAGCTTTTCTCTCTGACACCTGAATATCATTAATGTAAATGAGGAACAGCAAGGGGCCTAATACACTTCCTTGGGGTACCCCTACTGTGACCTCCCTTGGATCTGATCTTAGTTTAATTTTTTGATTAATATTTGGTGCTGTAATTTCAACCACCTGCATCCTCTTTTCCAGATAAGACTCAAACCACTTTTTTACCGGTCCTCTGATACCTATAGCTTCAATCTTTTTCAAAAGTATGCTGTGGTCAACAGTGTCAAAGGCTTTTGACAAATCTAGATTTATCCCAACTACACTATTTCCCTCTTCCAATTTAGTGATTATTTCTTTTGTGTATTCTAGTACAGCTGTTTCGGTACTTCTCCCAGCTTGAAATCCATGCTGATTACTGTTTATCAGATTGTGCATATTAAGATAATGTGTGACTCTATATTTCATTAGTATCTCTAAAACTTTAGAGAAAGTTGGGAGGAGTGAGACAGGTCTGTAGTTTTCTATTTTAAGTTTATCACCCTTTTTCACCAGGGGAATGACTTTAGAAATTTTCAGTTTTTGTGGAAACACGCCCTCAGCCATTGACAAGTTTGCTATGTGCGCCAATGGTTTCGCTATCTGATTAGCTGTTTTCTTTACTAATATTACTGGCACCTCATCTACTCCAGCTGACATCTTGGACTTCAGACTTTTAATCACTTTTAAAACTTCCTTTTCGTTTGTTGGAACTGCCATCATACTGCTGGCTGCCTTGGGTGCTTCCATCTTAATCTGCTCCCCAAGATTCCTGCTTAATGTCTGGGGTACATTTAAAAAGTAATTATTTATATAATTAGGCATGGCATATTTATCTACCATTTTATTCTCCTCATCTTTTAGAATAATTTCCTTGTCTTTGGTAGGTACCCCTGTTTCTTTTCTCACAATTTCCCATGCTATTTTAGTTTTATTTCTGGACTGTTTTATTTCCATATTATTACTTAATAACTTTGCATTTGCAATTACTCTGCGGTATATTTTCCTATACCTCTTTACATATTCTATAAAATCAATATTTGTACACTTCCTCAACTCTGAATTCAGTTTTTTCATGTTTTCACATGATTTCTTAATTCCAAGAGTCATCCAAGAACTTGACTTTATGTACCCAGTAGACTTGACTCTCGTCAGTTTCTTTGGAAAACACATCTCAAAGTTCATCATATAAATCGATGCAAATACACTATATGCCTCATCTGTACTTGACTGTTTCATAACATCTAACCAATTTTCATTTTCTAAGATACTTATGAACTGATGACAGCTGTCCACAGAGAAGTTTCTTTTGTAAATATTATTTACACCTTTATCTTCCTTTGACCTTAAAGGGATTTCAATGGTGAGAGCATTGTGGTCAGACAATCCTAAATCTATGTTTGTTACCTCTATGTCAGTTTCTGACATATTTGAGAAAATGTTATCTATGAGGCTATTGGAGGTGTTTGTTATTCTAGTTGAATTGTTGATGTGTGGTGACATGTTGAAACTCTTTAATATGTCCAAAAATTGCCTTTTTTGTTGACTTTCAACTAGAAGATTAATATTGAAATCACCACAAAGAATAATCACAGTTTCTTTTTTGTAAATAGTATTTAGCAACAATTCTAATTTATCAAAAAAGACTTCTATGTTTCCACATGGTGACCTATACACTGTTATGACTATGACTTTTTTCATCAGGCCATATAGCTGGACAGCACCTGCTTCAAAAAACTTTTCAATATGATGTGAGAAGATTACATTAGATTACATTAGATTAACTCTTGTTCCATAGATCATGAATACGACATTTCGTAATGATGTGGAACGTGTCATTTTAATGAAAGATTTCTTTAAATACCATGATTCAATTTTTTTACAACAATTTTTTACACTCTCTCTCATTGCTTTTTATTTCTCTCTCTCTCTTTCTCTCTCTCTCTCTCTCTCTCTCTCTCTCTCTCTCTCTCTCTCTCTCTCTCTCTCTCACACACACACACACACACACACACACACACACACACACATATTCTTTTTTATTTTTATTTGTATGTTGTGTTCGACTATCGGCGAGGCACGAAAACGCCTGTGAATGACTTTCTTAGTTTTGAGTACACTTACGAAAGAAATATAAAAACAACAATGAGAGTTGCTAATTTATGATGCTCAGTTTGCAGTCAGTTCTGAGTATTATTAGTAACTACGCTCCAGTCCCTAAACCTAGTTACAGAAAGCGAATCAGACGCATTACGTATTCCAGGCCGTAGCAGCCGCGACTTGGAGACACCAGCTATGGTCACTTCCCAGACCACTGTAGGATCACATCGGTTCGCCTTCTTCCTGCTGGTACTGTAACTGAGATTTGGCAACAAGGCAACGTATGTTTGGCAACTCTGTGATCGACGAGTTACTTCCTGGTGTGCACGGAATTAAGCCTCAAAGTTCACTTGATTTTACCTGTCATTTCCATTGAATAATCTGAGTTATTATCGCTTGAAGGGTAACAAAAGATTGAAAATTTACGGTTTTCAGCGCAGGAAAGTCGTTGCAAGTGGAAATCGCAACTATTCTCGACCTTTAAATAGCGGTTTACGAGTTCTAGTTACTATTGCCCTCGTAATAGGAAGCTAAGACCCATACCTCCTCGCCAGCTCTGTGGTAACGTGCTGACCTGTGAAAAAGCGTCTGTTACGGTTCGCAGTTCCGGTCTCACTGACTGTAACGTTTTTATCCCTTCTGTGAAAGAGCTACAAGCAGTCAGATCAAATATCAATAAGGAAATCGCAAGAAAATGCTTTCAGCTCATAGTGCAATGTTGAAAAACTTACAATGCTGCACAACAGGTAATGCCTCTTTCCACTGCTGACAAGCGAATTTTGGGTTTCTAGGAATACGTAACTATATTTATGAAATGCCACATTTGCATCCCTCTTGAGTATGACACAGCATACCAATTAAACACAGACCCAATCAAAATCTAAGTGAGTAGTATTTTACTAATTCGTGTCGATAGAGGCATGCTTGTGTACAGATACTTTCGTCGTAAGGTTATCATGGTTAGTTTTATTTCATTTCTTATAATACAGTGCACAATTTTCGTAAGGTTTCCTTTAGTGTTGTTAAAACAATAGTAAACATGAGAGAGACATTAATCATCAACGATATATGCGAATTCTCTGATGTTACCTATGACAGTCTGACAATGCACATGCAGTTTATTGATTACATGCATGTAGAAAATTTGTTCTGAGTTAAAGCTGTCAAACAAAGTTTGAAGAAGAATAAAATATCACTACCACACGACGGCTAATGTAGAAAATACTTTTCTGACATATTATGGCACGATGTGCTCTCCCTGCACATCTTCGAGATGCATCTGCTGCCTGCTGTCTATTAAACCTGAATAGAACAAAATGTCACAGTAGTTAGTCCTTTTTCCACATGCGACTACTTTGGGTTGAGAAGTGAAGGGAATTATGTTCAAAGTTCCATTAGATTGATAACTTCAGCAGAGAGCAGAATTGCGTTTTAAAAAATGTAGCACTGAATGTATTCGAACTCGCGACATCTTATCTATGCTACAAGCTGACACGTAGCTACAACAGCTCCAGAGCTCGGCAACTATTCCTCCAGAACTTTTGGATTCCACAGCACTGTGAGATTATGCATATGGCCAGGTCTTGACTTCTGAGAGACAAACAGTTACAGCTTTTCTTTTGGACTGAACGACGTTTTCTAGTAACAGATAGCGCAATAGAATAGCTCAAGTGGAAAGGAACACTTCCTATTTAAACTTCTGCATCCTACACTGTTGGCAGTTGTGTGTAGGTGGCAGTTACATGATTTTATTTCTGTGATTACAAAATAGTCGAATGTATACACTGGGTAGGCGAGGCAGCTAGTTCATGGTGATTCGGTCAACCAAGTAAATGAATGTACTGAACATGCTGCAAATTACTACAGGGAGCCTGTGTGTCAGAATTTTCATCCAGTGTGGCGCAACTGCGTTACGATAGAAAAATGACTCGCAGAGAAGAGGATTTCGTGGTCTGTTGGACGGATGGTAGGTTGTTATACCTATGGTCTGGGTTCGATTCCCACTTCTGTCAATGATTTTAGATAGGGAGAGACAGATTCCATTCTCTCCTGGCTACACCAAGTGAAGGAGATATAATGGCTGCGTGGTCTGGAAATTCACATTGAAGATGATATTCCTTCTTTACCAAGTAGACGGTAGGTTGAACCACAATAAAGTCTGGAGTGGCGACATGTAGAAACTCTATCACCAGTAACCTTTCTTATACTAGTTATTTATTTCAAGTGACGACACAAACGCTATGTATGGTCACAGGACACTTATTCCATCTTTTATTTGAGCTTATGTATGTCGATAAAATTGGTTCTCAACTGGGAATGCAACTCAGACCGCCCTTAACGCGGAATTTGGTCCCTTCGTGGCAATACAGCTCGGCTACAATTTGTTGTTTGTTCAAAACTGCAGATTCCTCAACACCTTCACATATTACGCGTGAATGGGATCGAATCCTGGCCCGGCACTAAAGATTTAATTATGTATTATCAAGCTCTAGCATGAGAACACCTATCTGTTGGTGGATAATAATTTCGATTTTTAATGTATTTTCATTCACTGTCAACACTAACGATATCTGACGTTTTTAACTCCCAGTGAGACACAGAACTATTTGCGAGATGACTGTAAGTTCAAGATGCTATTCTGAGCAGCTGGTGGAGAAAAATTCGGTAGCTGACGTCTCTTTGTGTGTAATCAACAACGATATGTGTGGGGCTCTATTCCCAGTGAGCGCTGAACTCTTCGTCATATTATTTTAGTTCAAACATGCTCACATGTCACTGCTGGTGCAACAAACCCATATTTAACGTTCGTTTTCTCTAGAATATAACAGCGATAGGTGCCGGGTTGGAGTCCTGGGAAGGAAAAAATTAATGTTTCGTCTCGTCATTTCAGTTAAAACATCTAGCTACTGCCGCGAAATTCCGATATGTCACATTTGACTGTGCTTCGATAGCAATCCGATTAGGTTCCGGGTTCGAATCCGTGTCCAACACACAGCTTTACCTCACGGCATTTCAAGTAAGTTACTTGTGAAGAAGCAATATTTAACATCTCTCGTAGTTCGTTAACAGGGACAATAGATGCTGGGTAGGAATTCGCGTCTGTTAAAAATGTTTGCGTTATGCAATTTAAAGTTGATATTTGCTAACTGATACTGTCTAAAATCGAGGTATATCATCTCTGTATGCCTAATCAGGAATGACTGCTAGTTTCCGTCAGTCACGAAATCTTTGCTTAGTCTGCATGAGCTGGGTTTGAATCCATATGCAGAACAAGACGGTTCGTCGTGTCATTTAATGTTCATACATATTCTCAACTAGCTGCTCGTGAATAACTTAAATTTTTAATGTCATTTTGTGTTAAATAGTTCAAATGGTTCATATGGCAAGCCGACCGGAGTGGCCGTGCGGTTCTGGGCGCTACAGTCTGGAACCGCGCGACCGCAACGGTCGCAGGTTCGAGTCCTGTCTCGGACATGGTGTGTCTGAGGTCCTTAGGCTAGTTAGGTTTAAGTAGTTCTAAGTTCTAGCGGACTGATAACCTCAGAAGTTAAGTCCCATAGTGCTCAGAGCCATTAGAACCATTTCTGAAGTATACGAGTATTTACGAACAGTACAAGCAGGATTGCAGCGAACTGATCACTTAGTGCAACATGGAGTACCTGTGTAATTAGTCATTCCAGCTGCATATCTGAGGGTAAGATTTGTTAAGCATTTCATTGCAGAATTAATGTAATATCCGCACGATAATCTCTGCAGTCATACTTTATTAGGAGCCCGCGATTGGAGTACCATGTTCGTTAAATCGGATTACTCAAGCTGAGGCCAAATAAAGACAAGCGACGACGCCACAACACTATCTTTACTTAAGTAGGTAGTCAGCGCTAAAGTATGTGCGCCACCATTAACGTTACTGTAAGCAGTTTGACAACGTAACACCACCACAACTACTGACAACCTGAACCATTATCATCACGCAGTTGTGACTCTCAGTGATTACAGGTTACTGATGTTTGTCCAGAATAGCGGAAAGCGCCTCTGAAGTTCCATTTGCATTACGACTAGCACGTGGCCGGCCGCGGTGGTCTAGCGGTTCTAGGCGCTCAGTCCGGAACCGCGCGACTGCTACGGCCGCAGGTTCGAATCCTGACTCGGGCATGGATGTGTGTGATGTCCTTAGGTTACTTAGGTTTAAGTAGTTCTAAGTTCTAGGGGACTGATGACCACAGATGTTAAGTCCAATAGTGCTCAGAACCATTTGAACCATTTGACTAGGACGGAGAGAATGCTAAATAACAGTAATAGGTCACCCAGCGAAGAGTAGAGTCCACGTATTGTCTGAAGTTCTTGCAGTTTGATATAATGCAGTTCCCGATAGTTTCACACTAACGGGTTCTTTTGTCTATTGAAATACTCATATGGGAATCATAAAAGTGGAATTGCTAGATCACCCAACTACCTTAATAACACCTCATTCTGGATTGAATACGACTCGGAAAGCGACGTTAATTTGACGTTTTCATCCATCTCCTGACGTCTCACTGAATGAAGTCTGAAGTGCACGCACAGTTGTGTTGCCTGCCGCAAGGATTCTGTGAAGTGTTGTGGCAGCTGGCAGTCATTGCTGAATACACACATGTGCAAATAACCTCACTGCTCTAGCGGAACTCGTCTTTGTTGCATTTTTTCCATACGATAATTAGCACAATAACATAAGGCTTGTTCTGCTGAAGAACTTGATGCCCACAAGTCCTTAAATAATAATCTCCTAGCGGGAGGAATAAATACATGAAAGGAAACAGACTGTTGGACGAAAGAATGGACAGCTCCCTGCTTTTGGCGTTTCCGATAGCGCCTACGATAAGAATCTGGTGTCATATTATGCTTCAGAACTCTAAACTGTTTATTTTTTTACTTCATACTAAAACAAAAGTTGTGATATGAGACGAGGAAATGACTTATATGCTTCTCAGGAACTTAAGTTTTTCGTGTTTATTTTCTCACTTCATATTAAAACAAGGGCGTTAATATGAGAAGAGGAAATGAAATATACGCTTCCAAGACATAATATTTCCTTGTGTGCTATTACTGCAAACATGAAAGCCCTGCAGTTAATTATTGTATGTTGGATAAGTTTTGATATCACCTCACATTCCTTTGTGACAAGGTTCCTATTGTCTTGGGATTCAAATAGAGTGGACGTTTCATCACTGGTTAATATTCTGATGACTAATGACATGATACCCGTTGCAATTGCTCCATGGCACCTGTGAGTAGAGTCTCACGTTGGTTACTATAAGAACACGCAGGCAGTGATATCCGCTCACTGCAGTCAGAGCAAAGGTGATTTCTTTCTGTTTAGGGCGAAGCGTCTGCTGCAGTGTCCACGCTCAGCCAACATAAACAGATCGCGGCGGCATTGGGCACTGCTAATCGCTGCACTTGTCGCGAGCCTCGACAACAAGAGCGCACTGTCTCTGCTAACGATACTATGGAGTTAATAGATCTTACTTAACGGAATACGCAGGACGTGGGATGGGTAAAAATTCAGTTTGTAGCTTCCCATCGCATTAAAATACTTTAGTCATATTTGATGCAATATTTATTGTTGGTTGTCTCTCTAATGTTAATAGTATTGATTCACATCGTGCGTTAACACGAAAACACACACACACACACACACACACACACACACACAAACAGTCATTGATTCCTGTGAGGGTGACAACTACTGTGTGTTGAACAACACATGCACCAGTCAGTTCCTCAGTTGGCGTCGAGTGGATGAGATTTTTCAATTACCTTGCACTGCAAGAATTGTAAGGAGGGGACTGAAAGTAAATGGACTTGATGTATGCTAAAAGGCTGCGACAAAGCAAAGCTTGACCGATTATCAGATAACTGTCCACATGGGCTTTGTGGACGAGTATACTTTTAGTAACCAACCCACTCACGATCATTACGTAAGATTTCTCGAGGGCGTAGGGGAATTGATTTCATTAAGTCGTCGACAGTGTAGCGTGATGGTTTACTTCCCACCATACGTTTTCTATATTCGTCCAAAGGTCGCTTGCATTTGTAGGGACACATGGCAATGACCTTGTTACCTCTGCCCACATATTCTCTATCTGGTTGATGTTCGGTGATCGTGGAACAAACGGCAACAGCTTCATCCTCTCTTGGCCCTGAAACCAATCTCGCACTGCTCTACTATGATGGATGGGTCTCTGCTCCTGTAAATACATTGTTATGTCGTTAGTTCATATATTTATATTTAAATAACGTATTTGTAATAAGCACAGTGTTTAAGAATTCATTTCCTGTCATAGATAAGTGATCTGGATTCAACAGTCCGATTAAGAATGTGGTTCACCCAGTCTATCATATGATGAGCGTCATAGTCGGATAGCCACATTAAGACTGACTGGCTGAATCCGATTAGGACGATCTTGTATCGAAATGAAATTACAGAAATCGGATAATTTGAACGTCTGTATTGCAACAAAGCTGCGCACATAAATTCCTATGATGGGGTAACAGCTAGCAACTGTCTAAGAAAAAGTGAGAAATATGTCTACTAGCAGCAATGTAACGTAATTATAAACCATGTTTATGTGATAGATGAGTGTTGTTCGATTCAGTATTTCCATTTCAGTGGAGGGAAGATACACCATATCGGATTTGCTGATGACATAATGACAATAATAATAATAATACAAATCCCGTGTGGCCGATAGGGGAAACCCTCCCCCATATGGATGGTACCGAGGAAATCAAATACGTGTGGTGAACCAAATACTAACACAATCCTGAACGGCTACTCAATCCGTTGAACCCAAAATCCAGACACATCTGAGTGAAAATCACCGCTACTCTGGTCACCGTCTGTTAGCTCAATGAGCTTGGCTGAAAATATTTGCTTCCAAAGGCTTCAACACCCTCTGGTCCTGTCCGGTCCTGGTATCACCCAGGCCAAACCAATGAAACACAAGAAAACATGAACTATGCAAGCAAAGGTAACTTTATCCCAGGTGGTACACAACCTGGCCACCAATAGGCGGCAGTTGGATTTTCGCACTCTGGGGAGTCCAGGTTAGCACGGCAGAGAATATCGAAGATCTCTGGTAAATTTCCCTACAAGCAGAAAACATTCATTTGAAAACTAAACATCGATACATTGATCCAAACAAGAAACCTAAATAATCTCACAAAAGAAATCATCCGCCAAAAAATTCTCATCCTTGCTCTTCAAGAACCACGATTAATTGACAATTAAATTTGCATTACGGAAACCATGGCATCTTCAAAATACAACAAAAGGTAGCGAAACTCGCACCAATCCTCGGCATTGCATTTCTCGAACACAGATCTATCAACAACTCTGTCGAAGAAATCACACCCATCAACAATCGAGTTATGACTATGCTCATTCAGAGCCCCTATAAAAAATATACACTCATAAATGCACATGCCCCCACCAACATCGAAAATAAGGAAAACACCGAAAATGTCGAAAAATTGTGGAACACACTCGAAAATACTATGAGCAAAATTTACCAAGATGACGTGAAAATACTAATGGGAGGCTTCAACTCTCTATTTGGGACAGAAAAAACCTGTAGAAAAATCATTGGCACAAATTCAACACACCGAAACGCTTAGACCAACAGCACACGTCTGACTGACATTTGCCAACAATTCAACCACATAAGAATGTCTTCCCACTTAGGAAGTAGCCTGTTCCCAAGAAACATGTTTGGCTACCAGGTGCAAGCTGCTTTCGTTCGCCTTTCGAGACTCGCTGAAAGCCAGATTTTTAATTCTTTTGTAGCAGAGCTACAAGCAGGCAGATACAAACGCAATAAGGGAATCGTAAGACAACGCGCCTTGCTACTTTCAGTAACCCTTAGTGTCAGAGCGAAAACCTTACGGTACTGCCAAATTCATAATGACGACATATTTTTTGTTGTTGTGAATACATAATTATATCTATGAAATGCCACTTTTCATAATAATAGCGGATGATACAGGAAATGAAGTAAATACGGATCTTTTCGAAGTCAAAAGTCGGTAATGTCCTACTAATTCGTATTAAAATACGCTCAATCGTCTCACAGATACTTAATGCTTTATTAAGATAGTCTGCCGTCGTGATGTTTCTGTAGTAAGCTGAATTTATTTTGTATTAGTACAGTGAATATTTTAATTGGATTTTCCGATAGTTTACTAAACGCAACAGTAATCATCAATGAGAAATTAATCAGCAAAAGAATTTTCTTTCACGATATCTAAAACGATCTGACAATGCTAAAGTTGTTTACAAATTCTACGCCAGTAGAAACCTACTGGTTTCAACGATATAATTATACCAGAGTAGCTTTAAGAGTATTTTCGTCTAGAAATGAATTGCGTCGACGGTTGATCGATCAAGAGCGGGAAAGGTAAAACTTAACGAATATATGACGAGAGGGACAAGTGCTTGAGAGAGGACTTCTCTATCAATACAAGTGCCTGAGAGACGACTTTAATTTCAGTCTCCTGGATAGTTTTGTTTCTCAAATCAAGAAGTGCGTTATCATGCAGTAGAACATGTGATGTAGTTGGGTTGCTCGATTTTCTTACGCTGAGACCGAAAGGTGTCTCAGTTGTTGGCAACAAATTCCAGCTGTGTTTTGGTAGAATTCGTAGCCCAAAACTCACTTTTGGAGCTATCAGATGTAAAATATTATGTTCACACTACTCTTTGCTCGAGTTTGTCTTTTGGAGGGGCTCAGCCTCTCATTTCTTCTTAGGAAGTTAATGATAAAGGCATCATAACACGTTACCAGTTACAGTACTGCATACGAATGCTCAATGAGCGACCTGATGACGTTCAATAATAGTCACTCCGTTGATTTTTGTTGTTTCGAATTAGAGCATGTAGTACTCGTACACCAGACTTCTGAACTTTGCCTGTTGAATGCAAATGTCGCATGATGGTAAAATGGTAATCTATCACATATATCAGTAGTCGAGACTTGCTTAATGTGGAAAATCATTGATGCCAGAACGATCTTTGTTGAAACAAGAATATCTTTTTCTGGCGTATTTTTCCCAAAAGCACTCGCTCCACACACAATTCAAATCTTTCTAGCTGCCTCCTCTGCATTCACCCCTCTGTTATACCAAAAGTAAACGTTGTGTTGCAGATGTTACACCTATTTCCACTTGCGACTCAATTTTACAATGCTTAACTGTAGTTCATGATTCTCAAGTATGCAAAATCCAATGCTTAACTGCAAGATGATAACTAGAACTTCAAATTCGAAAATGACAGTTGATACATACACTGACAGCGTCGCGCCGCGTTCACCTGAGCGGTGCCGGATTTTAGGCGGCGGGTGGCGCCTGGCCGGTGACCGGTAGCCGCTGCAGCGCGAGGAAAGGCTCGAGCGTAAGCTGTTATGATCGCGGCGTAGCCACGAGCTGTCCTGCGGAATTGTTTCTGGAATACTTGTTATTGCTGGTGGGTAGAATGTGAAGCGAATTATCTTCGATGTTCAGTCAGACTCATAACTTTAGACCGACTGTAGGAAAAAAAAAAAAAAAAAAAAATCAGTTGGACGCGAACAGGCGACTATAACCTTAGAACGCACGACGCTTGCCACTAGACCACGGGCTCACATAGTCCGACAACGTCTCGGAAGTAGACAATACTTCCTCCTAACACTTCCGCATCTTACAGTGTTGCCAGATTGTGCATATGGCCGGACTTAGAGTTGTCAGGGGCGGTCAGTTTTATTGGCCACCTTAAGTGAATGACTCAGACTTAGTCTCTGTGGCGGCCGGCCGGCGGTCAGTTTTATTGTCTAAGACTGTACATACAATCAATGTCAGACTGCTTTATGCCAACATTCCAAACTAAGCCTAGGGCTACACTACAGATCAGCCTGTCACCACCACCAAGATTTAGAAACATGTAGCATGCTGGGGCAAATCCAGATTAACAACTTAACAAGTCCAACAGTTTAGAGTAGTTTTAAGTTATACACTGAAGATATATTGCCAATCATTGATTACCCTATGATACTTTCTTACCTATATTTACATAAATGACACCCAACATGAACACTAATAAATACTAAATCATTTCATAAACTCACTGGAAAGTCCTACATATACAAAAAATGTACAACATCAGTTATCTGGCAAATACAAATAATAAACTATACTTTTGTTTCCTCACCTTCCACAGAATTAAATGTCATTTCTTTGCACTCCATTTTCTGTTGGTGAACACACTCCAAATGGTGTATCAGTTCTTGCCTCCGAGAGCATCTAAATGTATTGCACTCAGTACATGTCATCTAAATAACAAAAAAAACAGGTTTTTGCTTAATATCTTAATAGCGTACTGCAACGGAAAAAGAACGTGTAAGCACAATTAATGCACTTATTCATCCATCATGTTTCATACTGCCAATTATGAAGGAGAATCTTCAGGGATGTGGAACAACACAGTGAAGCCGCGGTGAGAAACTAGGGCCTGCATTACTTAAATATCTAAAATAAGTTATTTGTGCTTCATGAAACTACTTTAAAAATTTAGAGGAAAGGCTGCATCCCCGATATCACACTGGTGATATCTCCATAACGTTTTCACCAATATAGCACGCTTCGCCAATATAGCACGCTGCCATCTGCTTGCAGTTACATTAAGATTCACGCAGCACTCATATGGTGACAGAGAGGTAACCAACTTGCCTCCTACCTTTCCAGACGCGAAATTGTGTCTCTTCATGTGTTTACGTCTGTTACCAACTTGTCGCAAATATTACATATTTCTTTCCTAGGCTGTACATAAATATTCTTGCGATGCTTCATCCTCATATGTCGGTACAAGCTTTTTCTTGTATTAAAATTTGTTCCACACACGTCGCACAGGCCTGCCACACCACGAGTCCGTTCAACATTATCCATAGTATACCTTGCGACGATGAATTCAGAAAAGCACAACATCAACACACACACCAAGATGGGTCCCGCGAAATTCATACGAAGCGTTCAAAGATCTACCTACAAGCAGGTACGTCTCATTGGCTCTTACCGCCAACCAATGAGATATCGGTGCCAGTTGAAATAGCTACGTATAATGCCTCGTATTTATACGTTACAAAGAGAGACCCAAGCGTTGTTGCAAAAAGTGCAATTTATATCGCAAATGACAACTTGAATTCATATTTTTAAAATGTCAATCTCATCATAAATTGTTTATAAAAGGTTTTTAGGTATCTCGACAATTCAACTTTCAAAATTTTGCTTTAGCAGACGAATAACATCGCTAAAGACAATAAATACTGTATATTATAGGTGCTGTAGGCCTTTCAGCTAATTTTCTACGTAAAGCACGAACTTTTTTTGAATGAAACATAATGCCTCCACTTTTGACATATAGCAAGTATTCTGACACACTATTTAACTGCGGTTTCTTCGTCTTGGTGTTCAATTAAGTCTGAGTATCATAAAACTGGTATGTAAACTAATGATAGAAATGATATATCAATTTTCTGTGGATCCTAGTGAAAGAAGTCACTGAATATTAAAAATAACAGTACATCTTTAATTCATAATAAGTTATTATTATCAACTTTTCACATTTCCTTTCGGTGAATTTTCTCTTTTTATGTTGTCATCTACGTGAATCATAAACTATTGAGCAAATGCTCTTCAATGTAATATATACTATTTAAACCACATATGTACAACAGTGTTGGATTATTTATTTTTGCACAGCGAAATGACGTGGAAAAAATGGAAATGCCGTGTGGCTAGGGCCACCCGTTGGGTAGACCGTTCGCCTGGTGCAAGTCTTTCGAGTTGACGCCACTTCGGCGACTTGCGTGTCGATGGGGATGAAATGATGATGAAAGACACACAACACCCAGTCATCACGAGGCAGAGAAAATCCCTGGCCCCGTGCGCGGGAAGTGAGAACGCTACCGCAAGACCACGAGATGCGGACGACATGGAAAAATTGTTCAGGGACAAAATAGAACTTATATTTTATTAAGACATTTTACATTTAGGCTGTGCACATGATCCCATTGCCAATCAATAACCATAGAATATCATTTTACAGATGTCTAATGAACTCGGCACAATGTAGCCTATGAACAACTATAGAAAGTGGAAAAATACTTTGTTCACATATCTCCTACACACACCCTTGAACAAATATTTTTCAGATACTGAGTGCTACACATCACAGATTGGACCATAACGTTTCACCAACTTCTGAAACTTGTTATTATTGAGAGGTTTGGTTAGCAGATATTATAACATTTCTTCTGTGCATCGATATTTAATGGTTACATTTTCCTGCTCTAAGTTATATCTTCTAAAGTGATGCTTAATGACAATATTTTGGGATCTCATACTAGTGACATTATTGTTGGAAAGTGTAACAGCTCCCATATTGCCACAAAATATTATAACTGGTTTTATTTTTATAAGATATTCTATTACACCCATCAATGTTCTGAGAGCTGCTTGGATAGTGGAGAATAAGGCCACATATTCAGCTTCTATGGCGCTCAAAGCTACTGTCCTCTGTCTCTTACACGACCAGAATATCAATCCTCCCATTAGTTTAAAACAACTTCCAGTGATGGAGTGTTTGCATTCCAGCTCACTTCCCCAGTCTGCAACACTGTAACCTTCTAAATTTATATTTCCCTTTTTAAATACTTCATCTTACAGTCAGCAGTTTCCTTTAAATATCTGAATATTCTCTTGTTCGCCATCCAATGTTTTTCTCTTGGATCATTGCAAAACTTGCTTACAGCATTTGTGGCAAATGCTGCATCTGGCCTTGAAGTCTGTGCTGAGTACACTAATGAGAAAAAACATTGTGACCACTGCCCATAACGAGGTTGAATGCGACCTCTAGATGTTGCAGTCACGTGAGGGAAGAATGTAGCTGGAAGAGAGACAAATGGGCAGTCTTTATAGCGACGTTACGTGCCCCAAATGTGGAAATCCACTGATATAAGAGGTTTTGACAAAGGGTGCTGCGACTGGGAACGAAAATCTCTGAGCCTTATGTTACTGGATGTCCACATCTCATCACAAAACGTAGAGGTTGGAGTATCCTCCACTATATAATCTAGGGTAGGCAGCGAACTGTGGCAGACCTGATGACAGAGTATAATGGAGGTGCAAGCACAAATTTTTCAGAGCAAGTAATTCAGAGGTCATCGTTGAACATGGAGCTCCATATTATATGACTCCCATGTGTTCCTGCGTTGATCAAACGACATTATCATCTCGTCTGTGGTGGGCACAGCATCATAGAATTTTCACCATGGATCCATAGAAACGTGATGCCTGTCAAATGAATTGCATTTCTTGTTACACCATGGCGATGGCTGGGTCTTCCAGGTGAATGGCTGCTTGAAACGTGTACTGCACGGCAGATGCAGGCCAGCGAGGGCAGAATTATGCTATGGGGGACACTGGGTGAGCTCGTGGGGCCCGTGTTAGAAATCGAAGATGCCATGACGGCAGTAAACTACATGAACATTATTGCAGAGCAGTTGCATCCCTTCATGATTTAAGTCTTCTCTGATGGTGATGACATCTTCCAGAAGAATAACTCTCTATGGCGAAAGGCCAGAATCGTGCTGCAGTTGTTTGAGGAGCTTGACAGTGAACTCAGATCGATGTCTTTGTCAGCAAATGCACCTGATTTATACCTAATAGAGCACATTTAGGGCGCCAGCTCCATTCCCACAAAGTACTGTCCCATAATTTGGGGAATTTACCGACCTGAGAGTAGATTTCTGGTGCACGTACATCTGGAAACCAGCCAAGGACTTGTAGAATCCATACTAAGCAGAATCGTTGCTGTACTGTGTTTAAAAAGTGAACCAACACGCTATTAAACAGGTGGTCATAATGTTTTGGCTCATCAGTCTACAGTAGATTTTCTGCAGCGTCCAAATAGGGTAAAAATTACATACATTTTTTGTCCTCAACAGTTATTACCAGTCTTGCATTATTTTTGATTGAGGTAGAAAAAGGTTTATAATCTTTTACACCAAAGTTTTCTACAGAGACTCATCAATCCAAAATTCTATTCTGTTGGTACCTCTTAAAATCTTCATACCCAAGTATCGATTAACTTCCCCTAAGTCATGCATATTAAATTCTGATCGTAACTGTTTTAAAAAGGTCCATTTTATATCCACTGTTGGTCAAAATAAAAAATCATTTACCCACATGGCCATGATTGTAATTTCTTCCATGCTTCTTTTATAATGTATACCTGGATCTGCTTTGGTCTGTGACATGCCCAGTTTTACCAAATTTTGCATTGCCCCTCCCACCAGAGGTTTGAGATCTGCTCTGGGTATGGGTATGTGTGTTGTTCTTAGCATAAGTTAGTCTAAATAGTGTGTAAGTCTAGGGACCGATGACCTCAAAAGTTTTGTCCCATAGAATTCACGCACATTTGAACATTTATCAAATTATATTTATCAAAGTGTTATGTCGTCATTCATTCCAGCACTGGGCACTCTGCTCTAATATGTATACACCGTTCTTTAAACGTTTTTCCTTGATAAGGTCTTTTAACGTCATCAGGGGGATCGCATATATTTCCTCTTATAGCTTTCCATTGAGATATCTGTTTTCATATTCATTTGATGAATTAATAGGTCTCCCCTTTCTGCAAGAGCTAAAAGGTATCTTAATGATGATGATATTTGTTTCATGGGGTGCTCAACTGTGGAGTCATCAGCACCCATACAAAAGTCCCAATTTTTACACAGTCTAATTTTTACACAACACAATTTAGCCACTGTCACAAATAATGATGATGGTGATGATGATTAAATGATGAAGACAACAAAAACACCCTGTCCCTGGGCAGATAAAATTCCCAACCCAGCTGAGAATCGAACCCGGGACCCCTTTATCAAGCGGCAGCAACGATAGACACTAGATCGTGAGCTGTGGATGTATCTTACTGATGAATGTTTCACCACAGGTGAGAGTCTCATTATAATTTATTCCTTCTTTCTGGCAATATCCTTTAACTACTAATCTAGCACTGTATTTTGGTACTTCAATATCAGAACTGTTTTATTGAATACCTATGTCACTCTTAGTGCCTTTTTATTTTCAAGCATGTCAACTCACTCATTTGTATCATTGACTGTATTTTTTTTTCAGTAGCCTCCTTCCAAATTTGAGCACAAATACTTGCCAAGGTTTCATCAACTGTGTAATCTGCCCCCTTCTTTGCTCTTCCATTTATTTCCCACATTAAACAGTGCCCAGTCCCGGTAATTAATAAGCAAAATCTTTTATGAAGATTTGAGAGGAGCGAAGATTACGATAAACTTTCAAGTTTACTTAGCTTGTCATGTTGAGATGGCTCCAGCTCTTCTTGTCTAGGGGTCTGATTTTTGAAGATGAAAATCTAACATCAGGTCTCATGGTTGGTTTGAACTAAATAAATTGCAAGATTGTGGTAGCAAAATTTTGTATGTAAATATATTTTCCACTAATTTTATCACTTTTTAGTGTAGCACACACAATTTTGATTTTTCACATTAACAAAGTCGAAATTACATTGTTTGCACCTATTATACAAAAATACGTCCAGTCACATCAAAGGCAAGCTTATGACCCACACTCTGCGGAAATAACAATATTCCAATGGGTTTACAATTTTTCTTAATAAATTAATTCCTACTAGTTTTTGTTACATTATTAATTTCGATTATTATTTCATAAAGGAATCCAGAAACAAACATAGTAAACATTACAGGATTGTGTAATTAATAATAGAAATTTTAAGTGTGCAAATAATAAGTTCAAATGTTTCTAAAAAAAAATTTAACAGTACATTGAGAACTTTTACTTATCGATTATAACTTCGAAACTAAAATATTTTATTAAGTAATCACTTTTCATAAATTTTAGCTCGAAATATAACTGTGTATAAAATTATATGAAAAATTTCAGAAAAGAAACTGAAGTTATACTGAGCTATCCAAAATTCGAAAAATAATGCTGGTATCGACAACTACTGCTCAGGAAAAGTGATGAGTTCATTGTAGAACGTTTAGGAATATACATTCCATACTCTGGATATCTTTTTGGTTTTGTTTTAGTTGTCGAATGTTTTAAATTGGTTTTGT
The DNA here is from genome assembly GCF_023898315.1 of Schistocerca nitens. Classification (NCBI taxonomy): domain Eukaryota; kingdom Metazoa; phylum Arthropoda; class Insecta; order Orthoptera; family Acrididae; genus Schistocerca; species Schistocerca nitens. The sequence continues at coordinate 22,103,012 of NC_064623.1, read as the reverse complement.
CTATTGAATCTTCTTCCTGAATTTCATGCTCAGGTAGAAAATCAGTTTGTTCTTTACACTTATCTTCCTCTATTTCAGTTTCCATCATTTCAGCACTGACACACTTTATATTTGATTGAATTACAGTATTAATTTGACTGTTTTCTTTTATTTTATGTTTAGAATATCTAAAAATACTACATATCTACTGCTTATTATCTTCTTATTTACAGGATTAAAAAAATCTAGCCTTTCGAATCCTTACAGTAACCAACAAAAAGATATTTATGATATTTCGCATCCCATTTACCGCATAATGATTTTACAATTTGAACCATTGCTTTAGATCTAAAGAGTTTTAAGTGCTGTAGGTTCAGTTTCTTCCCAGTCCACACTTCTGGAGGTCTTGTTCCTCACAACTTTGATAGGTGCTCTGTTAATGAAATACACCACAGTTGTCAAGGCCCCTGCCCAAAAACTCTTAGATAGCTCTGTAGTAACACTGTTCACGTTACGTCGCACTTCACTTAGCGTAGGCTGGGACTGCGTCCTAGGCATGCCCGATGTTGACTGACTGGGCACGGCCCGTGCTGCCGGAGTTGTTGTTGTTGTTGTTGTTCTTGTTGTTACGCCGGCAGAGGTCGCGTCCGAATTCTCGCGTGCCCTCTGGTGGACGGGACTCTACTTGCGGCAACTACCGCCCGTGACGCGCCGTGCCAATGTGCGCCTCCCGCGATCTTTCTGGTGGCTACTACACTCCTCCTCCTTCGGGGGGTGAAGCCACTGTGATCCACTGCGTCGGAAGGTGGAGCGTCGGGCAGGAGCGATGACCTCCACATCCATTGGATGGCCGGAGTCGAGGGGATCTGCCAACCCTCGAGCTGGAACCTTCGAATACGGCTGGAAGTGACCCACCCGAAGAGGCCCCCGTCGTCCCACAACCGGAGCTCGGGACAGAACGGGTGACAAGCTGTCGAACTCCGGATCCTGTTCCACCTCGGGAGGGGCAAGACCCAGCGTCGGGACGAAGGGGAAGGGACGACCACAGGTGAACTAGCCCCCTGAGAAACCGGGTCTGCTAGGGGGGCCAGCTCTCGCTGGGGCATCTCGAATGATGGCGATGCCGGTGCTGGAGCTACTGGAGGCTGCCAAGGCTGAGAACCATCGCAGTGCGGCAGAGGCACAGTGGGGAGAAGAGGTGACGTCCCTTGTGAACCCAATCCAGGTGCCGGCAATGGGGAAGCCGGTGCCCGAGAGGTCGGAGGGTGGGTGCCCGAACGTGGACGTAGCTGATTTTGGTGACGACGTACCACCCGATCCCCCGCCTGCAAGGTATAGAGCCGGCGGCCATTTCGACGCAGGACCACCGCCGGTATCCAACGTGGATTGCGACCAAACCCACGGGCCCAGACCGACATACCCAGTGGAAAACCAGGTACTCCGTTTTGTGAAGACTGGCGAGGACCCGGCCGGAGAAGGTGCAGCAGGGTCCTAGGTTGACGCCCATGGAGGAGCTCTGCGGGGCTGCGTTCACCCATTGGTGTGGTCCGGTATGCCGTCAAGAAAAATGTCAAGGCTTCCTCTGCAGGAAATTCGTGCACATACTTTTTCATCTGCGTCTTAAATGTGCACACCATGCGCTCGGCTTCCCCATTCGATTGTGGATGGAAGGGGGGAGAGCAAACGTGCCGAATACCGAAGCGCCTACAAAAATCCTGGAAGGTCTGTGAAATAAACTGTGGTCCATTGTCTGAGACCAGGGTGATTGGCAGACCTTCCACAGAAAAGATTTTTGATAGTGCCTGGATTGCAACTTCTGAAGTGGTGGAGGAGCAGCGAACCACATATGGGAATCGGGAATAAGCATCAATGACAATGAGCCAAAAGCCATTGAGAAACGGGCCCGCAAAATCGATGTGAACACGTTCCCATGCTTGGGTTGCCGGCGGCCATGAAGAGAACGCTGCCCTGGGAGATGCTTGTTGGCTCGCACACTGGGAACAGGCGGCCACCAAGTGCTCAATTTCTCTGTCAATACCAGGCCAGTACACATGTCTGCGAGCCAAGGTTTTAGTACGGGAAACACCCCAGTGCCCCGCATGTAATAACGTCAGGACCTCCCTTCGTAAACCTGCAGGAATAACCACGCGAGGAGCTGTATCATCGGTAGCCAGAAGGAGAACTCCTTCCAAGACCGAGAGGCGGTCTCGTAGAAGAAAATAATTACGAAGAGGGTCCGAGGCCCGGCCCGGAGGGCCGGATGACCACCCCTGCTGAATGAGGCGAACTACTTGCCGGAGAATCGGGTCAGCTGCCGTTTCCCTGGCGACTCGAGAACTAGTGATCGGGAAGCCATCAACTGCTTGGCGGGACGCCACATCCAATTGAAAACACATAATCTCCTCCCGATCGAACGTAGGATCCGGGCCCACCGGAAGACGGGAAAGAGCGTCGGCGTTGGCATGCTGTCCTGTAGGGCGAAAACGAATGTCATAATGGTACTTAGAGAGGAACAAGGCCCAGCGCTGTAGTCTGTGGGCCGCCCTATCCGGAATCTGAGAGGCGGGGCCAAATAACGATATTAACGGCTTATGGTCGGTGATTAACTGAAACTTCGTGCCATACAAGAAAGGGTGAAACTTGGTAACAGCGTAGACAATGGCCAAAGCTTCTTTTTCCACCTGGGAGTAATGGGCCTGCGCGGGATTAAGCGTTTTAGACGCAAACGCCAGTGGTTGCTCGGAACCATCTGTGTTGCGATGGGCCAGGACCGCCCCCACCCCATACTGCGAAGCATCTGTAGCCAGGACCAACGGCTTATGGGGATCAAAAGTAGCCAAACAAGGGGCTGAAGTGAGGAGGCCCTTCAACGAGGTGAACGCTCGCTCACATGCAGGCGACCAATCAAAAGGAACACCCTTGTGCAGAAGGCAGTACAGGGGGTGGGCTATAGTGGAAGCCCTGGGAATGAACCGATGGTAATAGGCTATCTTGCCTAAAAAAGCTTGTAACTCTTTCAGCGAAGTGGGCCGAGGAAGGTTGACGATACCTTGGACCAAACTTCCTAGTGGCTGGATGCCGTGCCGAGAGATGGTGTAGCCCACATACTCAATGGGCGGTTGGAAGAAGTTTGACTTATGCAGGTTGCAACGCAAGCCCACAGACCTGAATTTGAGAAAGAGGGTGCGAAGGTTGTGCAAGTGTTCCTTCGTGCTGCGGCCTGTGACAATTATGTCATCCAGGTAATTAATACAATGAGGGATTGTCGACATGACGTGCTCAAGATAACGCTGGAATATCGCTGGGGCTCTGGAGATTCCGAAGGCCAACCGCTGGTATTGGTAAAGGCCAAACGGGGTGTTGACGACCGCCAGCCATTTGGAGTCCTCATCAAGTGGTACCTCCGAAAGATCGATTTTCGAAAAATATTGTCCTCCCGCCACGGCAGAGAATACCAATTGGGAATTAATGGTGGCCTTGAAATCGCCACAAAGACGGAATTATCCCGAGGGCTTCCTTACAATAACGAGGGGCAAAGCCCACTCACTAGAAGAAATGGGAAGAATGACTCTTAGGGCTGTCAGCCGGTCTAGCTCTTCCTTTACCTGAGGGCGGAGAGCCAAGGGAATCTGCCTAGCGCGTAGAAAACGCGGGGGAGCCGACGCCTTCAATGTTAAGTGAGCTTCAAAATCTGAAACACGCCCCAGGCCCTCAAAAATATCTGGAAAGTCTGAGATCGAAGATTCCAATGATTGATAGGGAACGTCTTCGGAGACCAACTGTATGGCGTCAGCGATAGAAAAACCGGAAGCTTGTAAGGCATCCAGGCCAAAAAGGTTAGCGGAGCTCGCATCACTGACAACAATAAAAGTAATAGGCCGAGTGACTGATTTGTAAGTCACGTCGGTAGTGAATCGACCCAGTAGGGGAATGAACTGTTTACCATAACCGCGTAGCCGCCGGTAAACTGGCGCCAACGGGGGCGATCCAAGGTCGGAATAAGTTTGTGCATTCAACAACGAAACAGCCGCGGCCGTATCTACTTGCAGTTGTAACCGGTGCGACCGAACCGACACCTCGATAACGAGTTTGCGTGCCGATGCGTCAGGATCCTGGCCCGATGAAACTTCCTGAATGTCAACGTCCATGTCCTCTGTACCTGCTTCCTTCGATTCTTTTGCAGCTGAGTGGCAAACTTTAGCAATGTGACCTTTTTATTACATTTGCGACAAACGGCCCAACGCTGGGGGCACTCTGACCGATCATGATGTATATAGCACGACACACAGGACCTGAGGGGGGGCCCAGAGAGCATCCCAGGGTGCCCCAGGGAGCTACAACACTAAGAAGAATCGCTTCTCGGCTTTTGGCAAGATCAATGTGTAGTCTTTATTAATGATAATAGACCATACAATCACCAACAAATTTACAATCTTCCATATTAGAGGTACCACTTATTTTCGACCAAATATAAATTTTTTCGTCGGAATTAATCTTACGTCTAGACCTAGTTTGGTCCCTTCCCCCCTCTTTTAAACCAACCAACCAACCAATCTATTGTACATGAGGTTTCTTCAAACCAGTGTTAGTGAATTTTTGTTATTCCATTCACTTACCCAATAAAGGAAAATTGTCTATCTGAATGCCTCTGTGCAGACCCTGATTGTATTCTTGCAGCCTATGCATGATCTGCAGTGATGTTAAAGAACTTTGCATGATCTCCTCCTTCGTATATTGGTTCTTTAAATTTATCAAAAAAGTTTTAACAAGAGCGAAATCGCCATTCTTTCAAATTTCTGTATTTCTTCCCCAAGCACACCAAGTATGTTCTCGACTATGCTTGAGTGTCATCTTGATTATTGAAACTGAAAATTCCTTATGAACTAAGTCATGCCAGTGTTGTCTCATACTTAAATGATGTTTATTGCTGCTGTTATTTCATGTCCTTTCCTGCAGAATTTTTTTGCCTTGTTGCAAGACATATTTGGGTGTCATCTGCCACAGTTTTTTACTTTACTCTTAACAAACTGCATTTCCACACTTTAGACACTTCTCTGTGGTAAATGACCTCTCTTTGATAGTAAACCTACTTTCTGTTTGCTTCTACAGCTATGCTATTACATGCAGCCACCCCTCTCATGTGTATTTGTTAGTAAATCTGATTGCCAACTTCATTGGTCTTTTACCTTTGTTTCAGAAGTTCCTATAGGTTTCTTCCCTAAATTCCAGTCCACTATATTGCAGCAATAGAAATTGGTATATAGGGTGGCATCATGCGCACTGTTTGGACACTCTTTAAAAAGCCTTGCAGAGTATTATATTTGACATCTCTTTCACTGCTCTTTTAAAATTTTGCTCTTCTTCAATACATACCTAGCTCAGCCTGCTTTAGCTTCAATTCATGCTTCCCAGGTATTTAGTCAGAACTTCTCCGTATATCATGACTACGTTTTTAACCGTTTTTCAAAAAACTTTCTTACCAGTGATAAGTCATTATTATTTAAAGGCCTCATCTGAGAACCTACTAAGTCTCATCTTCACACACAGCCCATGAACAGAGGTAGCATATGCTTGTTTTTCATGCAGTACATCACCAGCTGAGACATTAATGTGTATATTAAGCTATTTCCCCTGCAATTCATGAACAATCTTTCCTGCCAGTTACTTAAGAACATGCTTTATCATTTTAGGAATTCCATACACCAAACTTTGCCTCACTCTTTCAGTTGCTCATGGAATATGTTTTACATTACCTGGGTAACCTGCCATCTGTGTAATCAGAAATGATTCTCTGTCCGTACATGATGTGTAGGCTGCAAAATTGACTTGAACTATTGGATTTCACAATCTGTAGTGTAATTCCCCAGCCTTGTGCCCACTATGCAGACACATCCAATTCTAATAGAAGGGGGCTCTTCCCAAGATCTAACATTTAAAACTAGTAACGTTCTGTTTCCACCCGAAACACACCCAGTAAGATACATCCTCCTCCAGCAAAAAAGGCATAATTATGCTGGATAACTTAATATTCTGGAGTTGAATTCTTTCACTAAATGAATTCTTTCACTAAATGTACATAAAACTTTAAATTATTTAGAAAGTTAAGTCAGGTCTTACAAGGACAAAAATACAAGATGGTCTCATAATATACAAACATCTTTGCACCTAGATATGGTCTTCCTAGTTGGAGTTGGTGTAGGAAAAGAAAATTTGTATGATACTTATGTTGCTTAGTATTCTACAGCTGCATCTATACTCTGGAAACCACTGTCCCATGGTACAAGCTGTTAGGGTTTATTTATTTACACATCAAATTCTGTAGAACCAAATTGAGGAGCAAATCTCAAAGGTCATGGAACATGTCAGTACATGAACTTACAACATAAAAGTAATAACAGATAAAAATAAAATTTTATGAACCCAAAGAAGTCAAGCCATAAGTTTAAGTAAATGCAATCAACAATTTAACATAGGAATCAGCTTAATTTTTCAAGGAAATCAACAGAATAGGAGAGACCTATGAGGAAACTCTTCAGTCTCGATTTGAAAGTGCATGGATTACTGCTAAGATTTTTGAATTCTTGTGATAGCTTATTGAAAATGGGTGCAGCAATATACCGCACACCTGTCTGCACAAGAGTTAAGGAAGTCTGATCCAAATGCAGGTAGGATTTGTGCTGAGTATTGAGTGAGTGAAAGCTGCTTATTCTTGGAATAAGTTGATATTGTTAACAAGAAACAACAGTAAAGAATATATATATTGAGGACAATGTCAAAATACCCAGATTAGTGAACAGGGGTCGACAAGAGGTTTGTGAACTTACGCCACTTATTGCCCTAACTGCCCATTTCTGAGCCAAAAATATCCTTTTTGAACAGGAAGAGTTACCCCAAAATATAATATTGACATCAGCGAATAAAAATAAGCAAAGTAGGCTAATTTTCATGTTGAATGATCACTTACTTCAGATACCGTTTGAATGGTAAAAATGGCAGCATTAAGACTTCAAACAAGATCCTGAACGTGGGCTTTCCACAACAGTTTACTGTCTTTCTGAGCACCTAGAAATTTGAACTGTTCAGTTTCACTAATCATAGGCCCATTTTGTGAAATTAAAATTTCGTGTTTTGTTGAATTGTGTGTTAGAAGCTGAGTCTTACTGTGATTCAGCATTAGTTTATCTTCAACAAGCCATGAACTTAAGTCATGAACTGCACTATATTTGAAACCGATCCAACGTTGCACGCATCATCTTTTACTACCAAGCTAGTGTCATCAGAAATATTTTACAATTACTCATAATACTAGAGCATATATCATTTACATAAATGAGGAACAGGAGTGGCCCCAACACAAGAGGCGAACCAACTGCAAGCTAGTCCCTGTATTCCATAATGGTCCAACTTCTGAAGCAATATTTTGTGATCTACGCTATAGAATGCCTTAGTTAAATAAAAATAATAAAAAAAAAAATGCCGAGTGTTCTAATCCTTTTGTTAGCCTATCCAATACTTCACAGAGGAAAGAGAATATAGCGTTTTCAGTTCTTAAACAACTTCTAAACCCGAACTGCACATTGACAGAAAATTGTGTGGACTAAAATGATCAGTTATCCTTACATACACAGCCTTTTCAATAACTTTAGCAAACACTGATGACATAGAAATATCTCTAAAATTGTCTACATTGTCCCTTTCTACCTTTTTATTAAGTGGTGTTACTGCTGAGTACTTCACTCATTTAGGAAACTGACCATTACTAAAGGAAAAATTACAAATATGGCTAAATACAGGGCTAACATGTGCAGCACAGTACTTTAATATTCTGCTAGGTACTCAGTTATATTTCTGAGAGTCATTAGTCTTCAGTGATTTAATTATTGACTCAATCTCCCCTTTCTCTGTATCACAGAAGAGTATTACAAACATCAATCTCAGAAAGACATTTGCCAGAAGATTTATTGATTCCCTGTAGAAACTAAATTTTTGTTTAATTCACCAGCAGTACTCAGAAAATGATTGTTAAATACTGTATATATATATCTGATTTATCAGTAACAGAAATATTTTTACTACCCACATCGTTTTGCATCACTCCAGTTCTCAGCACACCTGAAGATAGATATGGGCTGTGGATACTGTTTCAGCCACAGTCCCTTTGACTGTTCAGAGATATCACTTAACCTGCACAAAGATGTAAACAACCATGCACGAGCAGTAGCTATTAGACGGAGGGGGTCCAACAGCCAGTCATTCCACCAGGAAGGAGGTACATGGCTCATGTTGTCTGTAGTTCAACCATGCCGAGATGGTAAATACCGCAGTTCAGTTGTGTCTCCATTGTTACCTTGTGTCAGGAAGGGCTTTCAATTAGGGAAGTGTCCATGTGTCTCGGAGTGAAACAGTGATGTTGTTCAGACATGGAGGAGATACAGAGAGACAGGAACTGCCGATGACATGCCTCACTCAGGTCGCTCGAGGGCTACTACTGCAGTGGATGACTGCTACCTACGGATTATGGTTCGAAGGAACCCTGACAGCAACACCACCATGTTGAATAACGCTTTTCATGCAGCCACAGGGCATTGTGTTAAGATTCACTGTGCACAGTAGGCTGCATGAAGTGAAACTTCATTCCCGACCGGGCGAGGTCCATCTATGCAACCATGACACCATGCAGGCAGTACAGATGGACCCAACAACATGCCGACTGGATTGCTCAGGATTGGCGTCCAGTTCTCTTTACCGATGACTGTCGCATATGCCTTCAACCAGACAATTGTCTGAGACGTGTTTGGAGGCAACCCAGTCAGGCTGAATGCCTTAGACACACTATCCAGTGAATGCAGCAAGGTGGAGGTTTCCTGCTGTTTTGGGGGTGGCATTATGTGGGGCCGACATGACACCGGTGGCCGTGGAATGCGCCGTAACAGCTGTACGCTACGTGAATGCCAACCTCTGACTGATAGTGCAACCATATTGGCGAGACATTAGTCTTCACGGACGACATTTCGCGCCCACATTGCGCACGTCTTGTGAATGATTTCCTTCAGGATAACGACATCCCTCGACTAGAGTGGCCAGCGTATTCTCGAGACATGAACCCTATGGAACATGCCTTGGTTAGATTGATAATCGTTGTTTATGGACAATGTGACCCACCAACCACTCTGAGAGATCTATGCCGAATTTCCATTGTGGAGTGGGACAGTCTGGACCAACAGTGCCTTGATGAACTTGTGAATATTATGCCATGATGAATACAGGTATGCATCAGTGGAAGAGGACGTGCTACTGGGTATTAGAGGTACCAGTGTGTACAGCAATCTGGACCACCACCTCTGAAGGTCTCACTGTATGGTGGTACAACATGCAGTGTGTGGTTTTCATGAGCAACAAAAAGTGTGGAAATGATGTGTATGTTGATCTCTATTCCAATTTTCTGTACAGGTTCCGGAACTCTCGGAAGTGAGATGATGCAAAACTTTTTTTGATGTATGTATGAACTGACTTTGTCAACCCTCTTCTGCTGATCAGACATTTCCTTCACAACTGACCATATGGTTTTAATTTTATCCTGTGAATTAGCTATTCTATTTGCGTACCACACACTCTTTGCCACCCTAATATTTTTTAAGCACCATACAGTACTGTTAGTAATGGGCTACTGTGGCTTGATTGCGACTACTTCTAACATATTGATATAATTCCTGCTTTGTTCTACATGATATCCTTATCCCACTAGTCAGCCACCCAGGCTGCCTTTTACTGCTAGTACCCTGTTTAGAATGTTCTCATGGAAAGCAACTCTCAAAGAGCAATGGAAATGTGTTAATGAAAGCCATATATTTGTCACCTATGTTATCGGCACTTTAAACATCCTGCCACTCTTGTTTCTTGACGAGGTTTTTTTTTTTTTTTTTAAATAAAAAAAAACCAAACAGCTATTGCCTTTGGATTAACTTACCTACATAGTTTGTAATTATATATGACATTTTTTAAGTACAAAAGCCTTTTAGTGTTAAAATTTGTGCATCATGGTCTTAAAGACCAGTCCTGTTCCCTTCATCTATGGAGTGTGGGAAAAGTGATTGTTCAGATGCCTCTGTGCATGCTGTAATTAATGTAGTCTTGTCCTCACATTCTCTATGTGAGTGATACGTAGGTGGTGTAGTTTATTCCTTGAGTCATCAATTAAAGCTGATTCTTGAAACTTTGTAAGTAGCCTTTCTCGGGATAATTTACATCTATTTTAGTCTGCCAGGAAGTTTCTTCAGCATATCTATTGCCTGTGGATCAAACCCATGATGGTTAGTGCTGCCCATCTCTGTATATGCTCAGTATCCCCTGTTAGTCCTATTTGGCACAGGTCCCACACACCTCATATCAACACACTGATTCAGACTTAATGTCTCAGAGTTCCATGATTTTTGGTATGCAGTGATATATCACAGACTTATGGAAAATACCCAATTTCAGTTATGAAGCACAATTATTTTTGAAGTTATTAATTTTTAAAGATTTAAATTCATATGAAGAAATTTCATGTTTTGGCACTTTTGGATGCATATAGGCTGGCAACCAGTGATGATATAAACCTAGGAGTGGTCTCATTTTAAAGCTGTTGAATGGGGCTTTAATATGATATCCAAAAGATAGGGGTTACAATTTTTAAAAAATTGAAAATTTTAAAATTAAATTTTAAAATTTAAATTTCTCAAAAAGTGGCAATTTTAAAAATTCCAAAAATTATCAAATATAGTTTGTAATGTCTTAATACGTATAGCAAAATTCTATCATGGTATCAGGAGATACTGGACTTCAGAAATATACATTTTGTGAAAAATACCAGAATTCGTATAGTTTCAGAAAATTTTTAATATTTCATTGTATGAAACAAGCAACATATTACAATGTAACAAGCAGTAGCTATTACTTTTACATTTTTTTAATGGAGTAAGGTCACATAACACGTGTTACATTAAAAATCCAATATTATGAGTAAAGTTAAGGGTTAAGAAATTAGTTCGAGACTTCAGTCGTTGGAAGATACCCACATATTTCTTCACTTCATTTCACTGTCTGGTAAACTGTATGTTCGGCCAGTCTGTGTGACGGGGTTCACCTTGCATATCACATCTGCAAAAGGGATCCACAGTGTATCTGGTGGATGGGATATGTAAATGAGGATGATGTACTTGAAGGATGGAGGAATGCAACTTGCACTTTACTGCAATCTTAATCTTTATCCAGAACATAACTCAACCACCCAGTGTCACTATAGATTGATGTTACATACCCACTAATATCTGCAAATAATATCTGCTGTATGTCCTTTACAATATGAAATATGCTTGAAACAACTGCAGAAGAAAATAATTTCACATTTACTTTGGTTCCACATTTGACAGGTATGAAGGCACGAAATTTAAGGGTGCCTGATATAGTTACAGCAGTATTGTACCGATTGGCCAGTTGTTCTTCAGTTTTAATGTATTCTTCAAGGGTCACAAATACAAAGTCTACGTTAGGTATGTTCTGATGTGACCATTCAAACAGTTGCCTTGCGTCCATAATTTGGTCCTTATACGGTCTTTGTAGGCTCGCTCTGGCTGCTAGTCTTTTTACTGTGGCCTCCAGCCCATCGCATGGTCCTTTGCCATGTGCTGTTGCTGAAAAATGCCGTTCAGCCTCGGCTCCAAAATCTTGCTTGTGATTACACAAGTTAATACAGTTTATTTTTTATTTTTGTATTGGGCCGCAGAGCCATTGGAAAAATCAAATAATTTTTTGACAGGTCTTTGACACTTGCATTTCAGATATTCCATCAACTTTGTCTGGAACAGGTAGATGGCTGTAGTGTTGTGGTTGAGGCAGTCTGATGTTGTTGTTGCTGTTGTTGTCTTCAGTCCTGAGACTGGTTTGATGCAGCTCTCCATGCTACCCTATCCTGTGCAAGTTTCTTCTGTATCTGCTTAGTGTATTCATCGCTTGGTCTCCCTCTACGATTTTTACCCTCCACGCTGCCCTCCAATGCTAAATTTGTGATCCCTTGATGCCTTAGAACATGTCCTACCAACCGGTCCCTTCTTCTCGTCAAGTTGTGCCACAAACTCCTCTTCTCCCCAATTCTATTCAATACCTCCTCATTAGTTACGTGATCTACCCATCTAATCTTCAGCATTCTTCTGTAGCACCACATTTCAAAAGCTTCTATTCTCTTCCTGTCCAAACTATTTATCGTCCATGTTTCACTTCCATACATGGCTACACTCCATACAAATACTTTCAGAAATGACTTCCTGACACTTAAATCTATACTCGATGTTAACAAATTTCTCTTCTTAAGAAGCGCTTTCCTTGCCATTGCCAGTCTACATTTTATATCTTCTCTACTTCGACCATCATCAGTTATTTTGCTCCCCAAATAGCAAAACTCCTTTACTACTTTAAGAGTCTCATTTCCTAATCTAATTCCCTCAGCATCACCCGACTTAATTTGACTACATTCCATTATCCTCGTTTTGCTTTTGTTTATGTTCATCTTATATCCTCCTTTCAAGACACTATCCATTCCGTTCAACTGCTCTTCCAAGTCCTTTGCTGTCTCTGAGAGAATTACAATGTCATCGGCGAACCTCGAAGTTTTTATTTCTCCATGGATTTTAATACCTACTTCGAATTTTTCTCTTGTTTTCTTTACTGCTTGCTCAATATACAGATTTAATAACATCGGAGAGAGGCTACAACCCTGTCTCACTCCCTTCCCAACCACTGCTTCCCTTTCGTGTCCCTAGACTCTTATAACCGCCATCTGGTTTCTGTACAAATTGTAAATAGCCTTTCGCTCACTGTATTTTACCTCAGCCTCCTTCAGAATTTGAAAGATAGTATTCCAGTCAACACTGTCAAAAGCTTTCTCTAAGTCTACAAATGCTAGAAATGTAGGTTTGCCTTTCCTTAATCTTTCTTCTAAGATAAGTCGTAAGGTCAGTATTGCCTCACGTGTGCCAATATTCCTACGGAATCCAAACTGATCTTCCCCGAGGTTGGCTTCAACCAGTTTTTCCATTCGTCTGTAAAGAATTCGCATTAGTATTTTGCAGCTGTGACTTATTAAACTGGCAACTTTTGGAGCTGTCCAGAAGACATAACATCTCTCATCTCGGAGGCGGGCTAGAACATGCCTCGGTCCATGTCTCTTCAGCATGCATTCTATCTTGCTAGAAGTTGGTCCACAGTATGGAAGGAATGCAGCTAACTTGACCTCTTCTGCAGCTTTGTGAGGTGTCTTTCAGCAACAACTTTAACAGAGATCTAGGGTTATACATTTAGAAGTGCATGGGTACGTGCTTTGGACATTGAGCGAAAGCAAAGATGTAGTCTTGATGCTTTTAGGGACATGAGCGCGACAGTTTCAATTGTGGCACTGGACTCTCATGCCATATAACAGGACTCAGTCCCACAGGGGTACGGAGCTGCTAAGAGCTGCCCAATTTGCCTCCCACATGTCACTCCAGCCCTCTCTGGAAAGTTCCAAAGGCTGCTGTTACATCTATATAGGCAGAACACTGTGCCAGCCACAGCAGCCAATGATTTTTAACTCGTGGTGGTGGTGGTTGTGGTGGTGTGTGTGTCTGTAATATCAGTGAGTCACAATTGGAATTGGTAAACTTGTACAAAGACCCAGATGTAACACTTTGTAGACATATGAAGGGAACGATCACATAGGCTCAGTTGTGAGTAAAGCAGGTGGTAGACTTCAGTTTATTGATAGAATACTGGGGAAATGCAGTTGGTCTACAAAGGCAATTGCTTACAAAACACTCGTGTGGCCCATCCTAGAATATTGTTATGTGTATGGGATCTGTACCAGATAGGACTAAGGGGGTATTTTGAACATAGATAGGGCAGCACGAATACTGATAGCTTTGTTTGACTCATGCGAGTGTATCGTGAATGCTGAAGAAACTAAACTGACAGACTCTTGAAGATAAATGTAAAATATCCTGTGAAACACTACAAAGTTTTAGGAACTGGCTTTGAATACTTTAGGAATATACTAGAATCCCCCTACATACCACTCCCATAAGGGTTGTGAGAATTAATTATAGTGCAGACAGAGACAATTAAGCAGTCATTCTTTCTGTACTCCATTTGTGAATGATATGGGGGGGGGGGGGGGGGGCTAATAACTGGTACAATGGGATGTACCCTCTGAAATGCACTTCAGTGGTTTTCAGTGTGTAGATGTGGATGTGGATGTAGAGCTAGCCTGTTACATTTCCAGAGATCGTAACTCCATGAAAACAAGTAACTGTGTAAAAAGGTAAGATTTGCTGATATCCATTATTTGGATAGGAATAATGCCTGTTATATATGGAACATGAAATTAAGTAAGACTTGAAAAAAGATTCGATTATGCCCTGAAGTGAAATGCTTTGAACTCCAAATCAAACAGGTTTGCAGGTAATGTAATGTAAATTTTATGCTTGTGAAATGGAAAACAATGTCTAAACTTAATTGTTAGTTTGGTTTATAGTGAAAATGTACTGAATGAACAAAACATGGCCAAAATCTAACAAGTGGTTTTAGGAGAAAAGTGGTATTTAGAATGGAACAAGGATTAGCATACCTACTTAATCATCAATTAATAACAGAGAACTTGTTTTATCACTGAACTTCATAAACACTGCATGCCAACAAATGTTAACTGTTCATCATTATCACTGAGGCCTGCAAGCCTTGGGTGAGCTGACCATCATAAAGATAAATGGTTGGAATCTCAGAAAATGTGTACATACTTTCTCACAAAGGAATGTTTGTGGATAGTTTTATGCAGCACACCATGAATTCCTGTCCTGTGCCAATCTTTTCACCTCAGACTAGCACTTGCAACCTATGTCATCAATTATTTGCTGGATGTTTCCCAATCTGTCTTCCTCTGCAGCTCCCTCTAGTACAATGGAAGTTACTCCCTGATGTCTTAACAGATGTCCCATCATCCTGCACCTTCATTTTGTCAGTCTTTTACATATATTCCTTTCCTCGTTGGTGCTGTGGATAACCTTCTCATTCCTTACCTCATTAGTCCACTTAATTTTTAGCATTGTTCTGTAGCACCACATCTCAAATGGTTAGATTCTCTTCTGTTCTGATTTTCCACTAGACCATGTTTCATTCACTACCATATAATGCTGTGTTCCAAACATACATTCTCAGAAATTTCTTCCTCAAATTAAGGCCTATGTTTGATACAAGCAGAATTCTATTGGCCAGGAATGCCCTTTCTGCCAGTGGTAGTCTGCTTTTCACATCGTCCTTGCTTTGCCCATCATGGGTTATTTTGCTGCCTAGGTAGCAGAATACCTTAACTTAGTCTAATTCGTGATGACCAATTCTGATGTTAAGTTTCTGACTGTTCTCATTTCTGCTACTTCTCATTTGTTGCTTCTCATTACTTTTGTCTTTCATTGATTTTCGTTCAATCCATATTCTGTACACATAGAATGTACGTTCTTTTCAACACATCCTGTAATTCATCTTCGCTTTTACCGAGAATAGCAATGTTATCAGCGAATCTTATCGACGATATCTTTACTAATTGAATTGTAATCTCACTCTTGAACCTTTCTTTTATTTCCCGACTGCTTCTTTGATGTATAGATGGAACAGTAAGGGCGATAGCCTACTTCCCTGTCTTACACCATTATTAATCCAGGCATGTCATTCTTGGACATCGTCTCTTATTGTTCTCCCTTGATCCTTGTAGATGTTGTATATTAACCATTGTTCCCTGTAGCTGATGCCTATTTTTCTCAGAATTTTGAACATCTTGCACCATTTTATATTGTCAAACACTTTTCCAGATCTTCAGACCCTATGAATGTACCTGGATTTTTCTTCAGTCTTGCTTCCATTATGAACTGCAATGTTGGAACTGGCTCTCTGGTGTCTTTACCTTTCCTAAAGCCAAACTGTCATCTAACACATCCTCAATTTTCTTTTTCCTTCTTCTGTGTGTTATTCTTATCAGCAACTTGGATGCACGAGCTGTTAAGCTGATTGTGTGGTATTTTCGCACTTGTCTGCTCTTGCAATCTCCAGAACTATGTGGATGATTCTCCGAAAGTCTGATGGTATATTGCCAGTCTCATACGTTCTATTGTTGTCACTTCTTGCAGTGATTTTAGACTTTACGATAGAATGTTATCTATCCCTTCTGCCTTATTCGATCTTACGTCTTCCAAAGGTGTTTCTAAGACTGAATCCCCTATCTCTTCCCTATCAACTCCTGTTTCTTCTTTAGTCATGTCATCAGACAATTCCTCCTTTCCATAAAGGCCTTAAACATGCTACTTCCAACTTTTCGCTCTCCCCTCCCCATTTAACAGTGGAATTCCCATAGCACTTTTGATGTTATCACTCTTGCTTTTAATTTCATCGAAGGTTTTCTGACTTTTCTGTGTGCTGAGTCAGTCCTTCTGACAATTTTGTTTCAATTTTTTCATAGTTTTCATGTAGCTATTTCACATTAGCTTCCCTGCACTACTCATTAGTTTAATTCCAATATTTCTGTATTCCTGCATTTCCATGCAAATTTTTTTACTTCATTCTTTTGTTGATCAACTGAAATATTTGTTATCTATGGTTTCTTCAGCTGCCTTTCTACTGCCTATGTTTTTCTTTCCAACTTCTGTGATAGCCCTTTCTGGAGATATCCATTCCTCCTCAGCTAAACTGCCTAGCGAGCTATTCATTATTGCAGTATCTACAACCTCAAGAGAACTTGGTGTGTCTCTTCATTCCTTGGTGCTAGTCTCTTAAACGTCAACCTACTCTTAATCGTTACTAAATTGTGATCTGACTGTATCTGCCCCAGGGTATACCTTCAAATCCCATAAGTGATATTGGAATCTCTGCTTGACCCTGATGTAATCTGACTGGAATCTTCCTATATCTCCAGGCTTTATCAAGCTATACCACCTCCTCTCTTGGCTCTTGAACAGAGTATTTGCTATTACTAGCTGAAATTTATTGCAGAAATCAATTAGTCTTTCTCCTCTCTCATTTCTATCACCAAGACTATATTGTCCCATAACCCCTTCTTCTACACCTTCCCCTACAATTGCATTCCAATCCCTTATGACTATTAGATTTTCACCTTCCTTTATGTAATGGATTATATGTTCAACCTCCTCATATATTTTCTATCTCGTTTCGTTGGTTGTTTGATCTTTTTCTCGTGGTCACCTCCCTCTTGGCGGTCCCCTCCCATAGATCTGAATGGGGGACTAGTGCGGAATCTTTTGCCAGTGGAGAGATAGTCATGATTACACACTGATGAAGTGGATGAAAAAGCTTATGGGCCACTTCAGTAAGATTGATAATGGTAACAGTGATAGTGGTGATTTGTCCAGACATGTTAAATTTCTGGGCATTGATGAATATGGCATGACAGGCAAAGTTATCTCTAAAGATACTGTAAATTGCTAGGAAAATAATTCCTGTTCATATATCACATTGTGCCCTACTCATCATTGTTGATACCACCTCCCTTTACTGTAATATCCTGATGCCAATGGTCTTTCCACTATTGAGCACATTTCCCAACGCCTGACAGATTCGAAACCTACAACCCCCTTCCTAGTTGCCATGATCAATTATAATTACTTCTGCTGTGAAGGCATCATCTACAAATATAGCTGGGGTACAGCAGTGGGCATCTGTGTGGCACCATCCTATGCCAACCTATTCATGGGCAATCTAGAGGACTCCTTTCCAATAACTTAATTTCCAAACCCCTCACTTAGTTAAGATTCATTGATGAAATCTTCGTGATCTAGATTGAGGTTGAGGGCACCCTATCCACATTCCTCCAAAACCTCAACACCTTCTCCCCCATTTTCACTTCACATGGTCCTCCTCAACCCAGCAAGCCACTTTCCTCGATGTTGACCTCCACCTCAAAGATATCTACATCAGTATCTCTGACCATATCAAACCTAGCAACTGCCACTTTGACAGCTGCCTTCCATTCCATTTCAAGAATCCCTTCCATACAGCTTAGCCACCCATGGCTGTCACATCTGTAGTGATGAGCAGTCGTCCCTCTTGAAATATACCATGGGTCTCAATGAGGCCTCCACAGACTGTAATTACCCTCCCAACCTTGCACAGAAACCTATATCCTGTGCCTTATCTCTCTAGTCATCCCCACCTCCCAAAGTCCCACAGAGGAGATTCCCCTCTGGACTCAGTACCACCCAGTACTGGAGCAACTGTATCATGTTCTCCACCAGGGTTTTGACTGTACCTCGTCGTGCCCTGACATAAGGAATGTCCTACCCACTAACCTTCCAACCCCACCCATAGTGGTATTCTGCTATCCACCAATCCTGTGTAATATCCTCATCCATCCCTACACAAACCCTGCTCCCAATCCCTTTCCACATGGCTTATATTCCTTTAATAGACCTAGATGCAAGACCTATCCTATACATCCTCCCATCACCACATACTCCAGTCTGGTCACAAGCATCACGTATCCGATCAGATGCAGGACTACCTGTGAAACCAATCGTGATGTACAAGCTAAGTTTCAAGCAGTGTGCTGTATTCTACATGGGCATGACAACCTATTAGTTGTCTGTCCATGGGCATGACCACTGACAAACTGTGGAAAGGAAAAAGCTGGACCACCTGTTGCTGAGCACATTGCCCAACATAAGGTTCTTCATTTTAATGACTGCTTCACAGCCTGTGCCATCTTGATCCTTCCTACCATCACCAGCCACTGAGCGAGGCCGCGCAGTGGTTAGACACTGGACTCGCATTCGGGAGGACGACGGTTCAATCCCGCGTCCGGCCATCGTGATTTAGGTTTTCCGTGATTTCGCTAAATCGCTCCAGGCAAATGCTGGGATGGTTCCTTTCAAAAGGGGCACAGCTGACTTCCTTCCATGTCCTTCCCTAATCCGATGAGACCGATGACCTCGCTGTCTGGTCTCCTTCCCCACACAACCCAACCCAACCAACACCAGCTTTTCTGAATTTTGCAGGTGGGAACTCTCCCTCCAGTGTATACTATGTTCCCATAACCCTCCTGGCCTCAGTCTTAGTCATTGTCCTAAACCTACCTATCCCCTTCCCTGTTCCCACACCAGCACTAAACAACCTGCTGTTCCACTAGCATACCAACAGTCTCTTTACTTCTCTTGTTTCCTGCTGCCCCCCACCCCCCACCCTCTGTCTAACATCCTGACTGCACTTAGCTGCCCTAGCCTCGCTCCACCTTTCCATGTGTGCTCCTAAAAGGAGCACTTTACTGTCCATCACCGCTATCCTGTTATCCCTCCCCCTCCCCACCCCAGTGTCCTTCTTACCCCCACCACCCAGATTGCTTCTCCCAACATGTGCTGCTGTTCACACTCTGCCCTTGGCAACTCGTGGCTGAAAGCTTACTTGCTGGACATTTTTGTTGTGCCTATCTGTGGCTCAGCATCTCTGCTACATGGTGAGTAGCAGTCTATCCTCTTTGTAATACTGTCATTATTCCATCCTGGATTTTCCATTGTTTGGTGATGCCTGATCTGTCATTTATTGCTTTACTTCCTACCTTCTTCCTCCACTACATTCAAGCCACTATGTAAGATTTATGCTTTCTCCAATACTCCAGCTGTACACTTTTTTCATTCCTCTCTTCTACTGTCTCTTTTCTTTCTGGAGTTTTTGGGATTTTGTTCTGCTGGGAACCTCCCCATCTCCTAATTTTGTTTCTACAGTTTGTTCCATCTTCAATTTCTTACTTATTTATGTTAATTTCTTCTAAATATTTATGTATTTTCCTAGTGCAGTTGGGGTTGCTGTTTAATTTTTCAAAATGAGGTGAAATTTTGTCAGTCTGCTGGGGCCTATACTTTGGAAGGCTCGTAGAACATTAGCTGTCTTTTGTAATTTAGTCTCGATGCTTTATTCTATATGATTCAATACTTCTTCAGTGTTTCTACTTTTCTTCGGTTTCCCAATATCTTCCTCACAAGTTTTTTTTGAGTAATTGATATTCTTTTATTGCTCATAAAATGAGTGTTTCTGGTAGTTAAACTTCCTAGGTGAGTTATTGTCTTGTAACCATGAATTTTCAGTCATAGAGATATTTTGATTATAAATGCCTTTTATTAATTGAAATGTTAAGTTCAGATTTGCACATTTGTTTCATGGGTAGCCATTCTAATATTCTGTAATTAGATGACGATGATGAATGGATTCACTACCTGTAAAGGAACTTTCGAACATTATCATTCCCTTTATGGCTGTCAACAAATTTTATTTTAGCTGTTGCAGTTTTTGCTAGTTCTAATTATGAAGCATATAAAATAGATGAAAAAATCTCATTCTGAAAACGTAAGTGAACTAAAAGGTGACAATTCCAATCATTTGAAGCACACACATGAATAACCAGTGAAAATAATGTAATGCTTGAATTTCTCCACACATACTGCTTCCTTGATTGCTGGATTTGTAGTAATGTCATCCATAGTGGCCAGTACTGACTAAGCCTGGAGGAGTCTGACTGCTTCTAACTATGACAGTATTTTTAATCATTTCAAATTTTTGTTCCAGCCTGTCAGAAAAATGTGAAAAACACCATAAAGAGGAAACCAGTTGAAGTCGGACAAACAACAGCAAGTAGACTGCGCATGGAAAAAGCTAATCCTTTACTTACCATTGGGAAATGTACAGGATTAACTTCAACATTTAAAGTTAGAACTCCTGCTTCATCACTGGTGAGAAGCACAAATATTGCAAGGAAACCATTCACAACAACTACAACAGCAGCACCAAAACAATTGTATAAGGTTCCAAGGTGCAATGAAAAGAAAATTAACAATGAAAAGAAATATACTGGGCCAGTACAGCAGAAGAGTTCTGTACAGACTTTGAAAAAAAATCCTAATGCATTTAAACCAGTTAATCGAATAAAAAATGTTAATGCCAATGTAAGTGATGTCTCAAAGCTTCCCCCCGTCAACACAGAAGAATAGACCACAGCTCTCTGCAGGTGCCAGACAGAAAAATGTTCCTACAACAAATCAGCGTACAGGACTGAGGCGCTCATCATCTGCCACAACATTTCATTGACATGTCGGTTCCATGCAGGTAAAGAGTGTGAGAAGCCCTTCAGTTCCAGACATATCAAGAGTATCTAAAATTGGCCACTCTTCAGGTGAGTCTTGGAAACTATCTTGGTTCCTTAAATTTAAAAGGTATAAAATTACCCAGAACTGGCTGCACTATCTATGTGATAATAAAAAAATAGTTGATGCCACTTCCTTATACACAAATATTCCGCACGTCCAGGGCCTCGCTGCGATGGAGCACTTCCTTTCATGCCGATCACCTGCCACCCTACCTAAAACCTCTTTCCTCATTACCTTAGCCAGCTTCATCCTGACCCACAACTTCTTCACTTTTGAAGGCCAGACATACCAACAATTAAAGGGAACAGCCATGGATACCAGGATGGCCCCCTCGTACGCCAACCTATTCATGGGTCGCTTAGAGGAAGCCTTCTTGGTTGCCCAGGTCTGCCAACCCAAAGTTTGGTACAGATTTATTGATGACATCTTCATGATCTGGACTCACAGTGAAGAACAACTCCAGAATTTCCTCTCCAACCTCAACTCCTTTCGTTCCATCAGATTCACCTGGTCCTACTCCAGATCCCATGCCACTTTCCTTGACGTTGACCTCCATCTGTCCAATGGCTAGCTTCACACGTCCGTCCACATCAAACCCACCAACAAGCAACAGTACCTCCATTATGACAGCTGCCACCCATTCCATATCAAACAGTCCCTTCCCTACAGTCTAGGTCTTCGTGGCAAATGAATCTGCTCCAGTCCGGAATCCCTGAACCATTACACCAACAACCTGAAAACAGCTTTCACATCCCGCAATTACCCTCCCGACCTGGTACAGAAGCAAATAACCAGAGCCACTTCCTCATCCCCTCAAACCCAGAACCTCCCACACAAGAACCACAAAAGTACCCCACTCGTGACAGGATACTTTCCGGGACTGGATCAGACTCTGAATGTGGCTCTCCAGCAGGGATACGACTTCCTCAAATCCTGCCCTGAAATGAGATCCACCCTTCATGAAATCCTCCCCACTCCACCAAGAGTGTCTTTCCGCCGTCCACCTAACCTTCGCAACCTCTTAGTTCATCCCTATGAAATCCCCAAACCACCTTCCTTACCCTCTGGCTCCTACCCTTGTAACCGCTCCCGGTGTAAAACCTGTCCAATGCACCCTCCCACCACCACCTACTCCAGTCCTGTAACCCGGAAGGTGTACACGATCAAAGGCAGAGCCACGTGTGAAAGCACCCACGTGATTTACCAACTGACCTGCCTACACTGTGAAGCTTTCTATGTGGGAATGACCAGCAACAAACTGTCCATTCGCATGAATGGACACAGGCAGACAGTGTTTGTTGGTAATGAGGATCACCCTGTGGCTAAACATGCCTTGGTGCACGGCCAGCACATCTTGGCACAGTGTTACACCGTCCGGGTTATCTGGATACTTCCCACCAACACCAACCTATCCGAACTCCGGAGATGGGAACTTGCCCTTCAGTATATCCTCTCTTCTCGTTATCCACCAGGCCTCAACCTCCGCTAATTTCAAGTTGCTGCCGCTCATACCTCACCTGTCTTTCAACAACATCTTTGCCTCTGTACTTCCACCTCGACTGACATCTCTGCCCAAACTCTTTGCCTTTACAAATGTCTGCTTGTGTCTGCGTATGTGCGGATGGATATGTGCGTGCGTGTGTGCGCGCGCGTGTGTGTGTTCGCGCGCGCGCGAGTGTATACCTGTCCTTTTTTCCCCCTAAGGTAAGTCTTTCCGCTCCCGGGATTGGAATGACTCCTTACCCTCTCCCTTAAAACCCACATCCTTTCATCTTTCCCTCTCCTTCCCTCTTTCCTGACGAAGCAACTGTCGGTTGCGAAAGCTTGAATTTTGTGTGTATGTATGTGTTTGTGTGTGTATCTATCGACCTGCCAGCGCTTTCGTATGGTAAGTAACATCATCTTTGTTTTTAGATACATTTTTCCTGCGTGGAATGTTTCCCTCTATTATAAAAAAACAGTTATCTACATATTGTTAATCTAAAATTGCTTTTGTTCCCTAAGACAAATTCTGGTGCTACTTAATTGTCTGAATAGTTACGGAGATTCTTAAAAATGAGGTACCCAGCATTTTAGATCTAGATTGTGGGTGTGTTGGTAAATCTTTGTGGCTCTAGCTCAACACTAGAGCCAGACCAATTATCCTGTCTAAGATGATAGCCTATCTTACAAGAAAAGTTCTTTTTCTTGCAGTTGGTTTGACAGGCAACTCGAATATAAACTTGAATACTCTAGATATGTTATAAAATGGAATTAATAACACAACTGAATGGGCATTAGTGTGTCAATTCTAAACTTAAGAAGGTTCAGTAAAAACTGCAAGGTACCAGATAAGTTATATATAAAATGTGTGATCAGGTAGATGATGTATATATTTCTAATGACATTTACACTTTCCACTTGCACTGATCCACATCCAGTACAATCTCATTAACTTCAGTCACATTAATACTGAGAATGTTGCTGGTTCTTTCACAAAGATCTCATGATAGTGTGATGCTTCATACATTTCTGTTCAGAGCAAGTCCTCCATAACTGAATTAAAATTCACTCACCTGCTCCTACACCCCTCCCCTCCCCCTCCCTTCCTGAAAGCTTTGTGAAATAGTGCAAAATTCAAATTATTCACTTAAAATTGATTTACAGAGGAAAATATGGGAGGTATTACTTTTTGACTGACACTCTTAAAATGTGAAGTTTGTTAACCAGTTTCTGTAGTTACCTTAACATAAAAACAGGCTGAAGTACCTGATTACCCCCCACCCCCTCCTGTGACTGGGTCTCACTTCCTGGTCATCAGGACTATTGAAATTAACTTCTCCTGGGTGCAAAACAATTGTAGAACATAATAGAAGATATCATTTGAGTACCAGTGGAATATGGGCATATTTTCAGTGCATCTTCACCTTACTTTTTAGGGCCTTGTATGCTCTCATTGCAAAACGATATCTAGTTTTAGGTGGTTTAGAACATGGCCTTTCTAATGGAAATGGTTTAAAAGAGTCTGCATAAAACTCTGTTTTGTGAAAGCGTTCTGAAAATACCCATTTTGGGGTTTTACAAAAATCAAAAATTTCGTCCTCATTTTGTGAATTACTGGGAAGCAATAGAACTTGTATAGAGTTGTTATGTACAAAGAGTCAAGTTTGTCCTGCAATTGCTTCCAGACATATAAAAAGCTACACTTAACTTTTTTTTTTTTTTAAGTGCCTATTTTTGTCCAAATTTACTTCAAATTATCCTCTCAAAAGTGCACAAAGAATCTTTTTTATTGATTTATTGAAGAGAGCACAAAAGTTGTACAATATGGCAATCTTGTCTCTTTCCAGAAAATATTGCTGAAGATATTATGTCTGAAAGTCGTCAAAGATTCGGGGTGCACTGCTGAAAGTTGTGCTATGGGCTCAAGTATTATATTGATGAAAGTAAAACTTTACCTATGCTCATGGAGGATGTGTTTGAATGTTTACACAGTGTTATCAAAATCCTTTATGGTCATCATTGACATGGAATGGCCCAAAAATGGTGTGATGATACACTGCAGGCGTGTAGAAAACAGCTTTTGAAACATGGTGCTGCAGGAGAATGCTGAAGATTAGAAGACTGTATGAGTCATCTATTGGTTGATCCAATCATGGAAAAATGCATGGAGTGCCATAGGTGTGCCTTACTCATACAGCTCAACAAATACTGTGGCAGTACAATGCAGGGTCATTCCGTGGTTACGGATGTAACATTTGTACAATTGACATTGAAGTACTCAC
The DNA here is from genome assembly GCF_023898315.1 of Schistocerca nitens. Taxonomy (NCBI): domain Eukaryota; kingdom Metazoa; phylum Arthropoda; class Insecta; order Orthoptera; family Acrididae; genus Schistocerca; species Schistocerca nitens. The sequence goes on along the minus strand of NC_064623.1, from coordinate 22,078,069 downwards.
ATCAAAATGACGGGCACATAATTTAAAAGTATACAGCGAAGGGGCATTACTTTGCACGAACAGACTAGCATGATCCGTACCTGCAATTACCACTGAGTAACCAACACAGCTTTTCAGACTTCCTTGGTCCTCAATACCCACCTTCGAGCTTTACCAGTTCAACCAGTTGCTCTTTGGAATCTCATCTGTGCCAGTAATTCATCAATGATATTTGGAGCAATCGATTGAGGACATTTCCTGTTGCAGGAACTACATTTATGACATCTGGGTTACAGGTTCTACAGTAGAGGAGCATTTACGAAACATAGAGACAGTATTACAATGCCTTGTGGAGAATGGCCTTCTTTGCAAGCTAGAAAAGTGCATTTTTCTACCCGGAGGTACATCTTTTGGGATGTGCTTAGCAAAGATGCTTGTCCCTATAGATGAACACAGCAAAACCTGCCGAAGCACAAACATCTGAAGGAACTAGAGTCTCTTTTGGGCAAGATTTTGTATTGTGCCATGTTCATTCCTCAGGCTGAGCATGTGTGCCATCCTCTTGATCAGCTTGGGTAAAAGGACGTTAGGTTTGTCTGATCTGTTGATTGTTAATAGGCTTCTCGAACCTTGGCCTTTCGTGCCTCCCAATATGGCACTGAACAGCCTGTTGCTTACACATCAGATGCATTCAAGGCACAGCTTAATTATTCACAGGTGGGAAAGGGTGCACTTTCTATTGTTTTCAGAATTGAAAGGTTTAAAGTCTTTTTTATTTAAAAAAAAAAGAAAGCGTGGATCCTTCAAATCACTGACCACAAACTGCTAGTTTCCATATTTGGCCCTTCATTCCAAGCTACCGTATAGGACTGCCCACTGATAGCTGACTCGCTTTCCCAGCTAATCATTTCTGCTGTCCAGGTAGGTTGCCGGGAACTTGACTGTGGGTGCAGTTGCAGTGTGGCATACTTATATATATATATTTTTTTTTTCTCCTGTGGGCTTGACTTGGCACTTTCTGGTTGATCCTCATGCTCATCACAAAGGAGCAGTGAAGTTGTCATCCCTCAGTCCTCGTGTACTCCAGTTGCTGCTGAGTCACTCTGGGGTATGCATAGTATTCTAACACCATCTGTAACTGAGCTGGATGGTAAGATTGAAAATGTCTGCATCAGTTATGACTTTGTTCATTATAAACATGACTGGTGTTGTGAAAATTATATTCCCATCTTCAGATGTCCAAATTTAGTAGTCAGCTGCAATATAGTCATGTGCCACAAACACCGGACTGCACTGTAGAACAGGTGAACGTGATGGTATGTACACCTGAAGATGGGAATATAACTTTCCTGAAACCAGTCATGTTTTTTAAACAATTACAGCTGAAGCAGATATTTTAAATCTTATACACTGGGACCTGTATGAAGGCTTTGGCACTGTGCCACATCTACTGGCCAGCAATAGATCAAACACTGAACATTTGGTGTGGGCTTGTGGTGCCTGTGCACAGAACCAGGTCTGCCAGTTTTACCTGTGGCCAGTCCCAGGACACCCTCTGGACAGGGTGGACGTCAGTTTCGCAGGTTTATTTTTGGGCAGTTTGTAGTGGTTTGCAGTTGATGCTTTGACATTTCTCACACGTAACAAAGTTGTCCTCTACACTGTCGACTGCAGTTGTTCACGCATTGACAGTCATTTTTGCCATTGAGGGATCCCCTAGGACCATGTCCAATAAGTCTGCAATTTATGTTTCAAGAGTTTGAAGATTTTTGCATTCGGTGATGGAGCCCTTCATGCAGACATTAAAGACTCCGATGAAGTAGTCAGTGTCTGCCTCTTCCTGCAATTATGCGTTGTCAAGTTACTTGGCTATATACTGGGTGATGGGTGCATTCTGTCAGAATGTCTGCATGGTTGCCAGCCATGGTGTTTCCTGGATTTGCATCATGAATCACATGCCCCTCCCCTCCCCTCCCCTCCCCTCCCAGACTGCCATTGGGGCCCGACCTTCAAACTGGCAGTGTGGCTGGCTGCTGGGTATTCTGCTGGACCACAAAGATTGGCAGTTGTTTGTGTTCAGGTGGGGTGTCTGTCTGCAGCAGTCTGTGTAGTTGTAAGTGCATTATGTCAGAGTTAAGTGAATTCAAATGTGGGCAAATTGTTGTCGTTTTGTGGATGCATCTGTAAACAAGCTAGCCAAAGTGTTTGGTATTTAAAGAGGCACCATAACGAAGATGTATACAGCCTGCAGGGAAAATGAAAAAAAAAAAAATCATTTGCTAAATCATGTGGATGAAAGCATGTTCTGAGTAATAGTGACAGTGAGTCATTAAAGAGCTTGTGACAAAAAAGAAATCAGCTGCAAAAGTCACTGCAGAACTGACTGTCTCACTTGTGAATCCTGCCAGTGACAAACACAAAGGGAGTGCCGTCAGCAGGGAATTGCAGGGTGGGCTGGAATTCCAAAACCACTCAACAGTGATGCAAACGCCTATAACAGGAAAACATGGCGCTGAAGACATGAAACCTGGGCTATGGCGCAATGGAAGACTGTCATTTAGTTGGATGAGTCTTGTATGACGGTTTCCAACTTCTAGCAGAGTTAACATCTCCAGTGAAACATGGTGGGAGTTCAGTGATTTGAGCTTGCCACTATTTTGCAGGAAGATTGCTTTGAAAATAATACAGGACCTGTATTGTATCCATTCTGACACAACTGGAACGTGTTTTGAATGCTTAAGTTTTCTACATAATATTAGACATGGTAATATTGTTTTTTGTTTCCGTATTTATCTCCACCTTCTGTAGATGTAGAAGCTTTTAAGCTGCTTAGTGACTTTACATAGGACCAGAATTTTCTTAAATTCTCTGCAAGATCTTTCACAAAAATAGGACTGTAGAAGATACGGGGTTTGCACATCGTTTTTTCTGTATAGACATGAACTTCTACTAACTTTTGTCTGTCAACAATTCCATATTCTTTTTTGAGCTGAGTGTGCCACAGTCTCTGCATTATTAACATTTTTTAAAAAATTTTTTTTTATTAAATCAGAAAGGTAATTTATAGTCAGCACTCCGGTCTCTTATTTCATTCTTAACTTGAAAGTTGGCAACAGTTTCACCAAGTATCTTGTACATTAGAGGCTGAGATAATTATAGTTTATTTTTGCAAATTATGTTCCTGTACAGTCAAGTTTGATAGTTCCTTTAGTTTTACCTTGTCTTCAGCTTTAACAATTTGTATTTAAATACAGCATCCAGATGTCTTTCCTTTCTTCATAGCTCATTTGGTATTGTTCCTGGAATGTCATTGTTTTCATTAATAACTCATTATAGTCAAGAGCAAAATCAGAAACGAACATTTAAAGTAGCTTTTGAATGATTTTATGATTTCCTCTTTGGATATTAGATTACTGTGCTGACTGTCATCTTAGCTGAGGAAAGGTCTACCCAACATAAATGTGTCTCCCTCATACTCCAATTGTGTTTAGTTGTTTCTCTTAAAAACGGAATAAAACATATATGGAATAGAAGGGCATTTATTCACTTGGAAACATATTTACATATAATTGGTATCATCACTTACAGTATGTATACATATGAAATTGTAGTATGCTTAAAGAACACCATACACAAGTGTAACTAGTATACAAACTTGAAACTATGGTACCAAATGATTAACATTAATTTCATTTTTACTGTAAATTTCATTGCATAATAATTTTCTGTTGAGCGTATTTCAGCATACTGTGTTTTGTTTATATTCCATTACTTAAATGCCCACCACCCTTTATGGGGTGGGGCCCAGATCTCGGGCCAGGGTAGGAACGTTGAGGCTCTCTTGGCACAGCAGGACATTTGCCTCCTTAACACTGGTGCCTCCCACATATTTTAGTTTGACTCATGGCACATACTCGGCCATTGATCTCTCTCTTAGTAGCCCAGGTCTTCTTCCATACCTCAGTTGGAGGGTCCACGACCATCTCTGTGGTAGCAACCACTTTCCTATCCTGGTTTCTCTTCTTCAATCCCAACCTCCTGACCAGCTGCCACGATGGTCTCTTCGTGGAGCTGATTGGGCAGCCTACACCTCAGCTACTATGGCCATTGCTCCGTTTCCTGGCGACATTGATTTGGCAGTGGACGAGGTCACTATGGCCATTGTTCCTGCTGCCGAGGCAACTGTCCCCTGTTCTTAAAGTACCCTAAGGTGTAAGTCAGTCCCTTGGTAGACACCAGAGATTGCAGAAGCTATCCGGGACCGCTGGTGAGCCCTGCAACAACACCAGCGTCATCGTTCCCTAGAGAATCTGGTTGCCTTTAAACGGCTGCGGCCCCGGGCTCGGCGGTTAATCTGGCAGAGCAAACAGACTGCTGGGAAAGATATGTTGCCACCATAGGTTCTGGCACCTCCCCATCTCAGGTGTGGTCGCGGGTTCGGCGCATTTTTGGCTTTCGCCCTCATGCGTCTGTCTCTTGCCTTTCTCCTGGGGGTACACTTTGTACTGACCCACTCGCCATCGCTGAACATCTGGCAGAGTACTTCTCTCGTAGTTCCGCGACAGCAGGCTACAGCGCAGAATTCCGCGCCATTAAAGAGCAGGCTGAGCATATGCAGTTGTCGTTTCGCACGCACTGTTAGGAACTATACAACGCCCCGTTTAGTGAATGGGAGTTCCAAAGTGCACTTACAGCTTGCCCCGATAAGTCTCCAGGTCCAGACCGAGTTCACAACCAGTTTCTTCGCCATCTCTCGGTGCACTATCAGGGTGAATTACTCGCCCTGTTTAACCGCATCTGGATGGAGGGCGTTTTCACAACACGTTGGCAGGATAGCGTTACCATCCCGATGCTGAAACCTGGTGCAGATCCGCTGGTGATTGGTAGCTATCGCCCTATCTGCCTTACCAACGTTATCTGCAAACTCCTGGAACGGATGGTGAGTCGGCGGCTCATGTGGGTCCTCGAAGCTCGGGGCCTCCTGGCCCAGCAACAGGGCGGGCTTCCATCAGGGCTGCTCAGCAATAGACAATTTAGTCTCGCTAGAGTCGGCTATTTGTACAGCTTTTACTCGGCGAGAACATCTAGTTGCTGTTTTCTTTGATCTTTGGAAAGCGTACGATACCACCTGGCACCATCATATCCTTGCTACGCTGCACGAATGGGGCTTAAGGGTTCCACTTCCGATTTTTCTACGGAATTATCTCTCCAATCGCTCCTTTCGGGTTGGAGTTGGCACTTATTTTAGCTCTGCTCATATTCAGGAGAACCATGTCCCGCAGGGCTCGGTTCTCAGTGTTCTCCTCTTTTTGGTTGCGATTAATGGTCTTGCGGCTGCGGTGGGCTCATCGGTCTGTTCCTCTCTATATGCCGATGACTTTTGTCTTTATTACAGTTCCCCAAGCATCAGTGTTGCTGAACGGTGGCTGCAGGGAGCTATCCGTAAGGCACATTTTTGGGCATCCAACCATGGTTTTCAGTTCTCAGCCTCTAAGACCCGAGTGATGCATTTCTGTCATTGTCAAACGGTCCACCACCATCCAGAGCTCTACTTTGCCAATGAACTCCTTCGTATTGAGGAGACGCATCGCTTTCTTGGCATGCTGTTTGATGCTCAGCTCACTTGGACACCTCACCTTCGCGAGCTTAAACAACGGCGCTGGCGGCACCTCAACATCCTTCGCTGCCTCAGCCACACCATTTGGGGGGCTGCAAGAACAACCCTCCTACAGCTCTATAAGGCCTTAGTCCAGTCCCATCTTGACTACAGGAGTGTGGTGTACGACTCAGCAACACCTTCAACGTTGCAGATCCTCGATCCGATTCTCCATTGTGGCGTCAGACGGGCGACAGGTGCCCTCCGCACTAGTCCGGTGACTAGCCTTCTTGTAGAAGCTGGAATCCCTCCCCTAAGATTCTGCCGACAACAGTTGCTTGTGTCATACATCGCCCATGTCCATGCCTCACCCCACGGACCGGGCGAGGTGGCGCAGTGGTTAGCACACTGGACTCTCATTCGGGAGGACGACAGTTCAATCCCGTCTCTGGTCATCCTGATTTAGGTTTTCCGTGATTTCCCTAAATCATTTCAGGCAAATGCCGGGATGGTTCCTTTGAAAGGGCACGGCCGATTTCCTTCCCAGTCCTTCCCTAACCCGAGCCTACGCTCCGTCTCTAATGACCTCGTTGTCGACGGGACGTTAAACACTAACCACCACCACCACCACCACCAATCACCCCACGGCCCAAACCACAGGCTCCTTTTTCAATCTTCTGCACTCCCCTCCCCACGACGGCAGCCTAGGTCGGGTCTCCCGATCGTGGTCCGCATTCGTTCCCTTCTCTCGTCACTAGAGTCCTTTCCCCTTCCTCCATCCTTCCAGCCCTCTTCTTGTACCCCTCCTTGGTCCCTCCCTCACTTGCGGCTTTGCTTGGGTTTGTCCTGCGACTCTGTCCTCCATTCCACCTACCAGTCTTCGTCAACAATTCATTGCTCTTCTTGCCTCATATCGCGATGCAGATGTAGTCTACACCAATGGTTCTGTCGTCGATGGATGCACTGGGTTTGCTATCATCCACGGCGACTACGTTGAGCAGCATTCCCTGCCTTGTGGCAGCAGTGTTTTCTCTGCGGAGCTGGTTACTCTTTATCGTGCACTCGCTCACCTTTCCTCCTGCCCTGGGGAGTCATTTGTCATCTGCAGTGACTCCCTGAGTGGATTGCAAGCACTCGACCAGTGTTTTTCTCGGGACCTTTCGGTGCACGGTATTAAAGATGCTGTTTTTGCTCTGCCGAGTGTGGTCGTTAGCGACGTTTGTGTGGACCTCGGGCCACATCGGCATTCCAGGAAACGAACGTGTCGATCGGTTGGCCAAGCAGGCCACCACTTCGCCACCCCTGGAGCTTGGTCTCGTGGAAAGAGATCTCCGGTCAGCCCTACATCGCAAGGTCCGCGATGTGTGGAACTCTGAATGGTCTGTCTTGAACACACCAAGTAAGCTCCGCATGGTAAAGTCGTCCACGGCCGTATGGAACTCATCCTTGAGGAGCACGCATAGGGTCTCGGTTGTTCTCTGCCGTCTCCGAATTGGACATACGCAGTTGACCCACAGCTATCTCCTTCGCCGTAAGAATCCGCCCAAGTGTCGCTGTGATGCAGGGCTGACAGTGGTCGATCTTCTGATGGACTGCCCCCTTTTAGCCCCCTTAAGGCAGTCCTTTAATTTAGCAGCTGCACTTTCTTTAATTCTAGGTAACGATGCCTCTATAACTGAATCAGTTTTAAGTTTTATCCGTACAACTGGGTTTTATCACTCATTATAGTGTGGGCGATCTCACATGATTCCTCAAGCTACACACACTCCAGCAACTTTTAATTGTGAAGTGGATACCAAAATAGTGTCTTTTATGGTAACAAGTTGTGTTCGTACCTCTATCAACGCTTTCCAGCTGGAGGTTCTTCGTTTGTTGGTGAGTGGTTGACCTTTTACCAGATCCATCAACCACTGTAGTCTGTTTTACTCTAGTCAACTATTTGCTGTGCTCCTTTTAAGTGTCCTCTATTTCGTGTTATTGCGGTGTTAATTGTAGCTCTGTACCCCTTGGTGTTCCCTCCCTCTGGGTGCAGAGGTTACACTTTTACTGTATAGGCCTTTTACAAGTATGTCTATTTGGAACAGGGGGCTGATGACCTCGATGTTTAGCCCCCATCAAACCCCAAAACAAAACCAACCAACCAACCAACCAATCAACCAACCAACCTTAGCCTTCAGTGATTTAATTATAGACTCAATCCCCCTTGTCTGTATCACAGAGGAGTATTTCAGACATCAATCTCAGAAAGGCATTTGCCAAGAAAGTTATATGATTCCCTGTTTAATTCACCAGCAATGCGCAGAAAATTATTGTTAAATACTGTACATATATCTGATTTATCAGTAACATAAATATTTTTACTACGAACTGACTTTATATCGTCGACGTTGTGCTGCTGACCGGACAGTTCCTTCCCAAGTGATCATACGGTTTTAATTTTATCCTGTGAATTAGCTATTCTATTTGCTTGCCACATTCTCTTTGCGTTCCTAATAACATTTTAAAGTATCTTACAATACTGTTTGTAATGGGCTACTGTAGCTTGATTGTGACTGCTTCTAACAGTTTGATATAATTCCCACTTTGTTCTACATGATATCCTTATCCCATTAGTCAGCCGCCCGGGCTGCCTATTACTGCTAGTACCCCATTTAGAACATTCTAATGAAAAGAAACTCTCAAAGAGCATGAGAAATGTGTTAAGGAAAGCATTGTATTTATCATCTATGCTAATGGCACTATAAACATCCAGCCACTCTTGTTCCTTGGCAAGGTTTAAAAAAAACGCTATTGCTGTTGGATTAACTTTCCTACATAGTTTGTAATTATATGTGACATGTGTTTGAATACAAAAGCCTTTTAGTATTAAAATATGTGCATCATGGTCAAAAGGCCATTCACCCTTTTACTAACAGAACGCCCATCTAGTAATGAAGAATGAATAAAAATATTGTCTAAGGCTGTGCTACTGTTCCCCTGCATTGTAGTTGCAAAAAACACAATCTGTATCAGATCATATGAATTTAGGAGATCTACCAACATTCTTTTTTTTGTGTTATATATAAAATTTATATTGAAGTCACCACATACAACTTATTTCTGGTACTTCTTACAATGTGAATCAAGAACCCACTCTAGCTTGAGCAGAAATGGTCTGAAGCCAGAGTTAGGCGACCTATAAACAACAACAATTAGAAGTTTAGTTTTTTTAACGTATATAGCCACTCCTCCACCCGCAAGTAACTCCTTGAAAAACAGCCAGCTAATCTGTATCCTGGTAAAGGAAGCATCTGAATTGTCAAATTATTTAAGTGGTCCTCTGACATACCAATAATTTCAGAGTCAACATCTATAAGCTTATCTCTAATACCTCTTATATTTTAATGAAATATGCTAATTCCTTCTCTATTTGGAAACATGACATCCTCTGAACGTGAGCCCTTAGTTAGAGTAATATTTTACCCATGCTGGATCTTTTGATCTCCTTGAGTGTTAATGATTGTTGGTGAATAAGCCAGCACTTGTGGCTGGTTGTTATGCATTGACAGTAGTACTGCATGTGAGGAAAGGCATATATATAAAATTTTTTTTTAACTAAACCCATATGCTTATATCCAGATCACTGATAACCATACTGTTGTGATCTATAATACCACCCTCTTAAACCATTACAGAATAATTCATACAATCAGTGTTGAACTTACAGAGTTTTAGAAATGACAACATGGTCACCTTTTGCTTACCGTTAAGATTTGTTTCACTATTATTGCAATTTTGGTCCTCTGATGTTAACAAATGGTGTCCTGTAACAATAGAGATTTAAATTCTATGAACTGTCAAAAGAATGGAGATATTTACATGATTTGCACCTCTGTTGTGGAATAACTACTTGTGTCGCATTCTTCATTTGAAGAGAGTACACAAGGTGATATAGTTGCCTTCTGTTGATGAATTTATAATTTGATTAGTAGTTAGAGGGCTAATAGTACAAATTAAATAAATATTTTGTATGTGAAGTAGTAGTGGAATTTTCATATTGAAATATACATTGCTGCTGCTGAGAGGCATCATTTGGATGTAGAGCTTCATGTCCTGGTTTCAAACTCTCAAAGTTCGTTACATCTCTCCATCACATCCAGTGTAGATGTTCAGGATTTACCTTAGTGTGTTAATGCACAACATAGTGTTCATTAACCATATGCTGACTTGGTCAAGTACTAGTGTTGAAAATTACTTCAGTGTCATCGCTGGTAGCATGTTCTCTTCATTACATTTGTTTCTCTCAGCAAGTGAAGAAATCTGATTTAAGTTTGTGGGTATTAAATTTTTATGTTGCATCAATTTTTATAGAGTAACATTTTCAATTTTACTGTCTATCTTGTAGGGACACATTTGTCATCTTGTTAAGCATGTTAATGTCTTGTTTGTTTACAAAGTTATTTATATTGCAGGCTGAGTGCTGACCTTGGTGTGGAGCCAAAATCTTTGCATTATGTGGCAACTCCAGTACGACGAAGCACCAGAAAATCAAATACCCCGTATAAATCCTCATCGGTAGTTTGTGTTGGATCTTTGAACACATTGCAGCCTGACGTTCGTGATTCAGTTGTTTTTTTATCAAATACTGCATTAACACCTAAAGTCTAAGTTTTTATACTGATTTACAATTTGACCAACTCCCAATATGCTTTTTTATGTTTTTAATGAAATATGAAATATGAAATATGAACCATGAACCATGAACCATGGACCTTGCCGTTGGTGGGGAGGCTTGCGTGCCTCAGCGATACAGATGGCCGTACCGTAGGTGCAACCACAAGGGAGGGGTATCTGTTGAGAGGCCAGACAAACGTGGTTCCTGAAGAGGGGCAGCAGCCTTTTCAGTAGTTGCAGGGGCAACAGTCTGGATGATTGACTGATCTGGCCTTGTAACATTAACCAAAACGGCCTTGCTGTGCTGGTACTGCGAATGGCTGAAAGCAAGGGGAAACTACAGCTGTAATTTTTCCCGAGGACATGCAGCTCTACTGTATGATTAAATGATGATGGCATCCTCTTGGGTAAAATATTCCGGAGGTAAAATAGTCCCCCAGTCGGATCTCCGGGCGGGGACTACTCAAGAGGACGTCGTTATCAGGAGAAAGAAAACTGGCGTTCTACGGATCGGAGCGTGGAATGTCAGATCACTTAATCGGGCAGGTAGGTTAGAAAATTGAAAAAGGTAGATGGATAGGTTAAAGTTAGATATAGTGGGAATTAGTGAAGTTTGGTGGCAGGTGGAACAAGACTTTTGGTCAGGTGATTACAGGGTTATAAATACAAAATCAAATAGGGGTAATGCAGGAGTAGGTTTAATAATGAATAAAAAAATAGGAGTGCGGGTTAGCTACTACAAATAGCATAGTGAACGCATTATTGTGGCCAAGATAGACACAAAGCCCATGCCTACTACAGTAGTACAAGTTTATATGCCAACTAGCTCTGCAGATGATGAAGAAATAGATGAAATGTACGACGAGATAAAAGAAATTATTCAGGTAGTGAAGGTAGACGAAAATTTAATAGTCATGGGTGACTGGAATTCGTCGGTAGGAAAAGGGAGAGAAGGAAACATAGTAGGTGAATATGGATTGGGGGGAAGGAATGAAAGAGGAAGCTGCCTTGTAGAATTTTGCACAGAGCATAACTTAATCATAGCTAACACTTGGTTCAAGAATCATGAAAGGAGGCTGTATACGTGGAAGAAGCCTGGAGATACTGACAGGTTTCAGATAGATTATATAATGGTAAGACAGAGATTCAGGAACCAGGTTTTAAATTGTAAGACATTTCCTGGGGCAGATGTGGATTCTGACCACAATCTATTGGTTATGAACTGCAGATTGAAACTGAAGAAACTGCAAAAAGGTGGGAATTTAAGGAGATGGGACCTGGATAAACTGAAAGAACCAGAGGTTGTAGAGTGTTTCAGGGAGAGCATAAGGGAACAATTGACAGGAATGGGGGAAAGAAATACAGTAGAAGAAGAATGGGTAGCTCTGAGGGATGAAGTGGTGAAGGCAGCAGACGATCAAGTAGGTAAAAAGACGAGGGCTAATAGAAATCCTTGGATAACAGAAGAAATATTGAATTTAATAGATGAAAGGAGAAAATACAAAAATGCAGTAAATGAAGCAGGCAAAAAGGAATACAAACGTCTCAAAAATGAAATCGACAGGAAGTGCAAAATAGCTAAGCAGGGATAGCTAGAGGACAAATGTAAGGATGTAGAGGCTTGTCTCACTAGGGGTAAGATAGATACTGCCTACAGGAAAATTAAAGAGACCTTTGGAGAGAAGAGAACCACTTGTATGAATATCAAGAGCTCAGATGGCAACCCAGTTCTAAGCAAAGAACGGAAAGCAGAAAGGTGGAAGGAGTATATAGAGGGTTAATACTAGGGCGATGTAATTGAGGACAATATTATGGAAATGGAAGAGGATGTAGATGAAGACGAAATGGGAGATAAGATACTGCGTGAAGAGTTTGACAGAGCACTGAAGGACCTGAGTCGAAACAAGGCCCCGGGAATAGACAACATTCCATTAGAACTACTGATGGCCTTGGGAGAGCCAGTCATGACAAAACTCTACCATCTGGTGAGCAAGATGTATGAGACAGGCGAAATACCCTCAGACTTCAAGAAGAATATAATAATTCCAATCCCAAAGAAAGGAGGTGTTGACAGATGTGAAAATCACCGAACTATCAGTTTAATAAGCCACAGCTGCAAAATACTAATGCGAATTCTTTACAGACGAATGGAAAAACTGGTAGAAGCCGACCTCGGGGAAGATCAGTTTGGATTCCGTAGAAATGTTGGAACACGTGAGGCAATACTGACCTTACGACTTATCTTGGAAGAAAGATTAAGAAAAGGCAAACCTACATTTCTAGCATTTGTAGACTTAGAGAAAGCTTTTGACAATGTTGACTGGAATACTCTCTTTCGAATTCTGAAGGTGGCAGGAGTAAAATACAGGGAGTGAAAGGCTATTTACAATTTGTACAGAAACCAGATGGCAGTTATAAGAGTCGAGGGGCATGAAAGGGAAGCAGTGGTTGGGAAAGGAGTGTGACAGGGTTGTAGCCTCTCCCCGTTGTTATTCAATCTGTATATTGAGCAAGCAGTAAAGGAAACAAAAGAAAAATTCGGAGTAGGTATTAAAATTCATGGAGAAGAAGTAAAAACTTTGAGGTTCGCCGATGACATTGTAATTCTGTCAGAGACAGCAAAGGACTTGGAAGAGCAGTTGAACGGAATGGACAGTGTCTTGAAAGGAGGATATAAGATGACCATCAACAAAAGCAAAACGAGGATAATGGAATGTAGTCAAATAAAGTCGGGTGATGCTGAGGGAATTAGATTAGGAAATGAGACACTTAAAGTAGTAAAGGAGTTTTGCTATTTAGGGAGTAAAATAACCAATTATGGTCGAAGTAGAGAGGATATAAAATGTAGACTGGCAATGGCAAGGAAAGCGTTTCTCAAGAAGAGAAATTTTTTAACATCGAATATAGATTCAGGTGTCAGGAAGTCGTTTCTGAAAGTATTTGTATGGAGTGTAGCCATGTATGGAAGTGAGACATGGACGATAACTAGTTTGGACAAGAAGAGAATAGAAGCTTTCGAAATGTGGTGCTACAGAAGAATGCTGAAGATAAGGTGGGTAGATCACATAACTAATGAGGAGGTATTGAATAGGATTGGGGAGAAGAGAAGGTTGTGGCACAACTTGACTAGAAGAAGGGATCGGTTGGTAGGACATGTTTTGAGGCATCAAGGGATCACAAATTTAGCATTGGAGGGCAGCGTAGAGGGTAAAAATCGTAGAGGGAGACCAAGAGATCAATACACTAAGCAGATTCAGAAGGATGTAGGTTGCAGTAGGTACTGGGAGATGAAGAAGCTTGCACAGGATAGAGTAGCATGGAGAGCTGCATCAAACCAGTCTCAGGACTGAAGACCACAACAACAATGAAATATTTAAATTTTTATTTTTATCATGTGTTATGTCTGCATCAGATGCATGAAAACCATAATTTAACAAGTATGAAAATGAAAATGCTTAAATGCTATTGTAATGGATCAGACCATGTGAAATGAACCGATGGCCTGATTCCTGACAGCCCAGATACTGATAATCTTTTTGTTTACAGGGATAGAATAAAATTACAAAAATCAAACTCTAAATAGCGGTTCAACTTCACATTATTGGTTGATTTCACACAGAATGACCCAATGGTGGACTGAAAGTGGGCTTGGGGAAATTGTCAGCTAATGAGAATAATATATTCAGAAAAATTTTGTGCTGTTTGTGTTAAGAGAACAAATTCAGTGAGTTCTCAGAATGTATGGAGATAACTTAACTGTAATCTGAATGTGTGTGTGTACTTTGTTTTTGTTACTTGCTTTAGATGGGAATATTATTAATGTTGTAAATAGTGTTACTTCAGTTTTATAGAAGTAATTTAGTTTTGCTAATGTTGTGTATTGTGCATGTGGAAATAATTTCATGTTAGAATTTTGTTGTCATTTTTAATGACTACATCTCTAATATGGATGCAAATGTCAATATTGTTTTATGGGCTGAACACTATGGAGTACTTGGAAATACAAAAACATTACCTGTAAAAATTCATCTTCAATAACTGTTTTGTAAAGCGTTGTAACCATTGCTTTACTTCTGTATCAAATTAACTTACGATAGTTACTTTTCAGCTTAGGTTATCAATTGTAAAAGTTACTCAAACAAAGGTCGACAATTCAGAGTTGCTAAAATGGTCAGTATGTAATATAAATTTAATTTTCATGTATTTAAAACACTAATTTCATATAGTATGTAAAGAGGCTTGTAACATTATCTGTACTTGTACTACTGTAAATCTGTTTTCTGATAATGACTCATTAAAAATGACAGTCACTTGATTTTTTTAATTTTTGAGTTACATAATATATACTTAACCCTTTACTGGGCATGCACAGAAATATGAAGAAAAATATTAATGTGAGGACTGCACTTGTCATCACTGATTTGTCCAAATTTGTTACATGCAGAGCATGGCCTGAATAGGAAGCAATAAAAGTGTAAGCTCCAGGTGGTCAAGCATTCAGAAATACAGTATTTTTGTGGTACATTGTCATTGGACTAAGCAAAAGCCAGTCATGTTTGCATAGTTTCCAAGCAGTGGTTGAGCAGGTAGAAAGATAACAAAACAGTGATTCTATATCTATCTTTACTGCACTTCTTCTGCAAATATACCATAATAATGCTCAATATTATTTATTAACCCTTTAACATAAAATTCAGAAGTTATCTTGTTCTTATTATTTTCACAGAAACTTAAAAGTCCGAGTATACTGCAGCAACTTAAAAACAGATCTATCTTATATCTTTTCAGTGCTAAAAGTTAAGTGTCTGGCCACTAGAGAGCGTCAATTGCTATATTTGTAGCTTGGTGGTTGTGATCTGCGTGAGGTGGTTGCCACTAGATAACACCGTTACTGGGACCATAGATACCCAACAACATAACAAGCACTTTCAGCCTATGGTGCAACGCGGGGTCGCCGTGCAGTCTGAGGCGTCTTGTCACGGTTTGCTGGTTAGAATAGACCTGAGGTATTCCTGTCTGTCGTACAAGGTGACTATAAGGAGTGCCACATGTTTCGGCCTTTATGTGATGGTCCCCTGTAGGGTTTGACCTCCATTCTTCAAAATTATCCCGAAGAGTGAGCCAATTGGGGAAGGGCACCTTACGAGATTCATCGTGTGCATTATGCATTGAGATCTTCAGCCCACTTTCTCGTCATCGCATTGCAGTCCTGCCCATTCTCCATCTCTTGGGCTAGGACAACTTCCTGGGTGTGTTTTCCACCATGCACTACGCAGTGTCGATTTCTGCGTCGACGATGACCATGGACTTCTTTGCACCCAATATCCAGCACGATAGCCAGTCCATTGTGGTGGGACTGCCATGTACCCTGTTGGTTGTAGCCCCCTGACCACACAGGGATCGCTCTGCTGATGCCTGTGCTGTTAACTCCCCATGTATGCTAAGGGGTAGATGCCCATCCCCCTGGGGCATCGGGGCCCCCGGCAATGGCCATTCTGTCAGGTGGCTTTTGCTGCGGCTTGGTGGTGCCTGCGGGGAGAGCCCCTGGCCCGAGTGGGTGGCACTGGGGCAGATGACACACAATGAAGCATAGTCCATCTCTTGCTGGTGGTGAAACACCAGCAGTCTCTAAGTGATTACGAGCTCAATTCAACGCACAGAAATAAGACTCCAAATCGTTCCCCTCCCTGGCCACACCATGCGAGGAAAGTCAGGCTAAGGATGGCAGCGGACCTTATTTGCCCCGGTACCTTGTATGTTAGAGAGCTAATGGGGAATCTTTCATGACGAAGCCTCAGTATTTTATTGAGCATTTAGAGGACACGTTCAGGGAGATGGAGACCTTGTCCAAAATGAGATCTAGGTCAGTCTTGATCAAAACATCCTCTGCCCAGTCACAGGAGTTACTTCACCCCTGTGGGTCCGGGGATTAGAATAGGCCCGAGGTATTCCTGCCTGTCGTACGAGGCGACTAAAAGGAGTCCCTCCCCCTCAAGGGGGTAGTTAGCGCCTGTGTCCGGAGACGGATGGTTCCACGACCTCTATTTGCGGTCATTTTGCTTTTTCACTTCTCGTTTCTTCCTTCCTTTGGTTGGTTCCTTTCTTTGCTCTTCTCCTCCTCACTGTCTTCCTTACTCTTTCCTTTGCCTTCTCCTCCTTGCCTTCTCATTGCCTTCTCCTCCTTGCCTTCTCATTGCCTTCTCCTCCTTGCCTTCTCATTGCCTTCTCCTCCTTGCCTTCTCATTGCCTTCTTCTCCTTGCCTTCTTCTCCTTGCCTTCTCATTGCCTTCTTCTCCTTGCCTTCTCTGGTCTCCGCCTCGGCGTTTGAGACAGTCTGTCCTCTCTCTCCCTCTCTCTCCTCTTTTTCCTCTTCTTCCTTCCTCCCTGTGCGCGCCTGAAGGCCGACCCACGCGTTCGCACGCGTAGCCGGTGACGGGGTAACGCGTAATTCCCCGCCCTGGGTAGACATGTAAGGCACGCGTGTACCCCCTGGTAAAGGCCAGGCCCGGGGAGGGGTGATTGCCAGAGCTGATACCTTCTGACCATGCCGATTGGTCCCTCCGTCTGTTTCTCGGGAGGTGTGACCTGAGGTGTAAACATTCACCTAAGGCAGGAGTGCCCTCTGAGAGGGTCCCCACAAGGAAGGAGCGCGCCATCAGAGACGCTGGCAATCATGGGGGATTCCTCCGCAATGGATTTCACTCCATCTCTCTCGACTTCTGCCCAAAAACGGAAACGTGACCAGCTACCAGTGACAAAAGTACTACCGCCTGCCCCACAGTTCCTCGTCGTTTCTCGATCTGAGGACGGAAAAGATTTTTCCTCTGTCAACCCTTTCGTTATCCAGAAGGGCGTCGATGCCATAGCCGGATCTGTCAAATCTTGTACCAGGTTGCGTAACGGTACCTTATTACTCGAAACTGAGAGCGCCTTTCAGGCACAAAAACTGCTTCGGGCCACACTACTGTACACATTCCCTGTCCGGGTGGAGGCTCACCGAACTTTGAATTCGTCTCGTGGTGTGGTCTATACTAGATCCCTCGACGGCTTGACTGACGAGGAGATTCAATCTTTCCTCGCTGAGCAGGGCGTGACGGCTGTCCATAGGGTCATGAGAAAGGTCAACAATGCCCTTGTACCGACCCGGACACTTTTCTTGACCTTCGATAGTGTTCAGCTGCCATCGCGCATCAAGGCGGGCTACGAGGTCATTTCTGTTCGCCCCTATGTCCCGACACCTACGCGCTGCTACCAGTGTCAGCGTTTCAATCACACTCGCCAGTCTTGTTCCAATGCGGCTAAATGTGTCACTTGTGGCAGGGATGCCCATGAGGGTGACTGTCCACCTCCGTCTCCTCGTTGTGTGAACTGTCAGGGTGACCATGCCGCATCCTCCCGCGACTGTCCTGTCTATAAGGAAGAACGCTGTATCCAAGAAATTCGGGTCAAAGAGAAAGTGTCCACCTCGGCTGCTCGCAAGCTATTGGCTAGTAGGAAACCCACGCTGCTCCCAGCGGGGAAATACAGTACTGTCCTCGCCTCTCCTCAGACTACCAGGGAGGTGGCAACCCAGACATGCAATCTGACCTTCAGCACCACGGTCGTCCGTTCGGCCAGTGCTAAGATCGCGCGGTCGACGTCTCCTCTTCCTCCCATCACCCCACAGACACCAGCCCCTTCATCAGCTTCTGCTAAGACGAAGACCCAGAAGTCAGATGCACGGGCCTTCAAGAAGGAACCGTCCCGTGCAGACTTCCTCCGTACCTCGACCTCCCAGCCTTCGACCGGTCCTTCCACCAAACGACCTTCCAAGAAGGCACATAGGAAGCACAGTTCTCCTTCTCCGCCACGGCGCATTTCTTCTCCTGCGCCACCCAGCGGTTGCCGCCCCAGGCCGTCCTCCATTTCGCCTGGCCGCACCGCTGGTAGCCGAACATCTGGCCGTTCACCGGCGGAGGAAGCTCCCCCTCCCGGCCATCTTCCCAAGATGGCCGATGAACCTATAGACCCAATGGACGATGACTGTCCGCCTACTGATAGCGGCGGCAGCGCTCGCTCGAAGCCAGGCTCTCAGCGGCCTTCGAGGTGACCCCTTCTTTCATCCTTTTTTTTTTTTTTTTTTCTTACGATGGCACTCATTCACTGGAATATTCGCAGCATTCGCTCCAACCGAGAGGACTTGAAGTTGCTGCTCCACTTGCACCGTCCGCTCGTCGTAGCCCTCCAGGAAACGAAGCTACACCCATGCGATCAAATTGCCTTGGCATACTACACCTCTGTGCGTTTTGACCTACCCCCTGTGGTAGGTATCCCAGCTCATGGAGGGGTTATGTTGCTGGTCCGGGATGATATTTACTACGATCCCATCATGTTGCACACCGGCCTGCAGGCAGTTGCCATCCGCATTACTCTCCCCACTTTTACATTTTCCATTTGTACCGTTTACACTCCATCGTCGTCTGCCGTTACCAGGGCAGACATGATGCAACTTATTGCTCAGCTACCTGCACCATTTTTGTTAACTGGAGACTTCAATGCCCACCATCCCCTTTGGGGCTCTCCGGCATCCTGCCCGAGGGGCTCCCTGTTAGCAGACCTTTTCAACTAGCTCAATCTTGTCTGCCTCAATACTGGCGCCCCTACTTTTCTTTCGGACACATCTCACACCTATTCCCATTTAGATCTCTCTATATGTACTCCCCAACTTGCACGCCGGTTCAAGTGGTATGCACTTTCTGATACATATTCGAGCGACCACTTCCCGTGTGTTATCCATCTCCTGCAGCATACCCCCTCTCCGTGCTCGTCTAGTTGGAACATCTCCAAAGCAGACTGGGGGCTCTTCTCTTCCAGGGCGACCTTTCGGGATCAAACATTCACAAGCTGTGATAGTCAGGTCGCACACCTCACGGAAGTCATTCTCGCTGCTGCTGAATATTCCATCCCTCACCCTACTTCTTCTCCACGTCGCGTACCGGTCCCCTGGTGGACCGCGGCATGTAGAGACGCTTTACGTGCTCGTCGACGTGCTTTACGCACCTTTAAACGCCATCCTACAGTGGCGAATTGTATCAATTATAAACGATTACGTGCACAGTGTCGTCGTATTATTAAAGAAAGCAAGAAAGCCAGCTGGGCTGCTTTCACAAGCACCTTCAACAGTTTTACTCCTTCTGTTGTCTGGGGTAGCCTGCGCCGGCTATCTGGCACTAAGGTCCACTCACCAGTTTCTGGCTTGACGGTCGCGAATGACGTCCTTGTGGCCCCTGAGGCTGTCTCCAATGCCTTCGGCCGCTTTTTCGCAGAGGTTTCGAGCTCCGCTCATTACCACCCTGCCTTCCTCCCCCGCAAACAGGCAGAGGAGGCTAGGCCACCTAACTTCCGCTCCTCTAATCGTGAAGATTATAATACCCCATTCACCATGCGGGAACTTGAAAACGCACTTGGCCGATCACGGTCCTCCGCTCCAGGGCCTGATTCTATTCATATTCAGATGCTGAAGAACCTTTCTCCTGCGGGTAAAAGTTTTCTTCTTCGTACTTACAATCGCATCTGGATTGAGGGACATGTTCCCGCATGCTGGCGCGAGTCTATTGTTGTCCCGATTCCTAAGCCGGGGAAGGACAAGCACTTGCCTTCCAGTTATCGACCCATCTCGCTTACCAGCTGTGTCTGTAAAGTGATGGAGCGAATGGTTAACTCTCGATTGGTATGGCTGCTCGAGTCTCGACGCCTACTTACCAATGTACAATGTGGATTTCGTAGGCGCCGCTCTGCTGTTGACCATCTGGTTACCTTGTCGACCTTCATTATGAATAACTTCTTGCGGAAGCGCCCGACCGTTGCTGTGTTCTTTGATTTGGAGAAGGCTTACGACACCTGTTGGAGGGCGGGCATTCTCCGCACCATGCATACATGGGGCCTTCGCGGTCGCCTCCCTCTTTTTATTCGTTCCTTTTTAATGGATCGACAGTTCAGGGTACGTGTGGGTTCTGTCCTGTCAGACACCTTTCGCCAGGAGAATGGGGTGCCACAGGGCTCAGTTTTGAGCGTCGCTCTCTTCGCCATAGCGATCAATCCAATAATGGATTGTCTCCCAACTGATGTATCAGGCTCCCTTTTCGTGGACGATTTTACCATCTACTGCAGCGCGCAGCGTACGTGTTTCCTGGAGCGCTGTCTTCAGCGTTCTCTTGACCGTCTTTACTCGTGGAGTGTCGCCAATGGCTTCCGTTTTTCTGCCGAGAAGACGGTCTGCATTAACTTCTGGCGCTACAAAGAGTTTCTCCCACCGTCCTTACGACTCGGTCCCGTTGCTCTCCCATTCGTGGAGACAACAAAATTTTTAGGTCTTACATTTGACAGGAAACTTAGTTGGTCTCCACATGTGTCCTATTTGGCTGCCCGTTGTACCCGTTCTCTCAATGTCCTCCGTGTTCTCAGTGGTATGTCGTGGGGAGCGGATCGAACCGTCCTACTTCGCCTCTATCGGTCGATCGTCCGCTCCAAGCTGGATTATGGGAGCTTCGTATACTCCTCTGCACGGCCATCCATCTTACGCCGCCTCAACTCCATACAACATTGGGGTTTACGACTTGCGATCGGAGCGTTTTATACTAGTCCCGTCGAGAGTCTTCATGCTGACGCGGGTGAGTTGCCGCTCACCTACCGGCGCGATATACTGCTTTGTCGGTATGCTTGTCGGCTACTGGCAATGCCCGACCACCCGTCTTATCGTTCCTTTTTTGATGACTCTCTAGACAGTCAATACGGGTTGTATGTCTCTGCCCTGCTACCCCCTGGAGTTCGGTTTCGTCGCCTCCTTAAACACCTTAATTTTTCACTCCCAGCAACCTTTCGAGTGGGCGAGAGCCACACGCCACCTTGGCTCCAGGCTCAGGTTCGCGTCCACCTTGACCTCTGCTCGCTCCCGAAGGAGGTTACCCCCAGTTCAGTCTACCACTCCCGTTTTATCGAACTTCGTTCGAAGTTCATTAATATGACCTTCATTTATACAGATAGCTCTAAGTCCAATGACGGGGTCGGGTGTTCTTTTATTGTCGGGGCACAAAGTTTCAACTACCGGCTCCATGGCCTTTGTTCGGTCTTCACAGCTGAGCTCTTTGCCCTCTACCAGGCTGTCCTTTACATCTGCCGCCACCGACATTCTGCATATGTCATCTGCTCAGATTCCCTGAGCGCTATCCAGAGCCTCAGTGATCCGTACCCGGTTCACCCCTTCGTGCACCGGATCCAACGCTCTCTTCAGCAGCTGGTGGACGTCGGTTCTCCAGTTAGCTTTATGTGGGTTCCTGGCCATGTCGGTATCCCTGGGAACGAAGCTGCAGATGCCGCGGCCAAGGCTGTGGTCCTCCAGCCTCGGACAACTTCTTGTTGTGTCCCTTCGTCAGACTGTAGCAGGGTAATTTGTCGGCGCATTTTATCGCAGTGGCATGCCGATTGGGCTGCACTTACAGACAACAAACTTAGGGCCCTGAAACCTCTTCCTGTGGCTTGGACGTCCTCCTCACGCCCTTCTCGGCGGGAGGAGGTCGTTTTGGCCCGGTTACGAATTGGCCACTGCCGGTTCAGTCATCGCCATCTGCTGACAGCTGCGCCGGCGCCGTTCTGCCCATGTGGGCAATTGCTGACGGTCCACCACATTTTAACGGTCTGTCCGGATTTTAACACCCTGCGTCTTGATCTTGGCCTGCCATGTACTGTAGAAGCCATTTTAGCGGATGACCCACGAGCAGCTGCTCGCGTTCTTCATTTTATCAATTTGACAACCCTCTCAAAGGACATTTGATTCTGCTGTTTTCCTTTTTTAATCCTATGTCTGTCAGTCTGTCTTTTATCGTGTTTTCCGTTTCGTTGCTGTTTTAAACTTGTGACTCGCGGTGCATTCCTCACGTCGTCTGGGCGCTAATGACCGTTGAAGTTGTGCACCCTAAAACCACGAAAAAAAAAAAAAAAATAGAAAATATGTATTTGACAGGGTGGTCAGTAAGAGAGTTAATTAAATATAAACCAGAATATTCTTAAGTTTATTTAAGCTTCAGAAAAATTCACACACACAAAATTACTTTTCTGTGAGGTCAACTGACTTGCAAACACTTTTTTCCCTGTGGTTAGACAGTGTCTTGATCTGTTTCTGTAAAATGAATGTGGCTGTGGCAGCAGCCAGTTGTCCATGAAAGCTTTGACAGCACCATTATTGTCAAATGTGTGCACTCAGATTGCTTTTTTTTTTAGTGGTCCAATCAAATGAAACATGTGGGTGTTAAGTCCAGACTGTAGAGAGCATGTTCTACTGTGGTCCACAACAGTTTCTGAATTTTTTTGTTGAGTTTGGGCAGCTGTGTTCGGTCAAGCATTGTCATGATGTTTTGTTTGGTCCAGTAGCAATTTGAGCAACTGTTATTCAGTGGTTGTCTTCAGTAAGCTGGCTAGCAGTGTCGATGTTATGTCAGGCTAGTCCTTCTGCGAAGTTGGTGAGCTGCCTTCTCAATTGCTTCTTGTCCTGATACAAATGTTTTTTGCCATGCATACTCTTGAGTCTTTCTCAGGGTGTTGTCACTGAACTGTGCTGCAAGTCTTTCCAAAACGTTGAACAGTTTTACGACCTTTGTGACAAACTTTATAATAATGTGTTGTGCAACAGAGGACACTACCTTTTGCTCCGACATTACTGTTTCTTCAGTCAATCTAGCTGTGGAGAACAGCCATTGGAAACCAAAGCAACGACGTGGAGAGATTGCACCACTCTCTGGTTACAAAAAGGCACACAAAACAAAAATTCTGGTATATATTTGATCCACCCTTGCACTTACTTTATGATGGTGAAATTCTGAGTATCACTGATAGAAGCACTTGAAGAAGAAGAAGAAGAAGAAGAAGAAGAAGAAGAAATCACACACTTCCAGAACTTCTGTATTCTTTCTTTAGGAGGGCTGTTAGATAGGGTGGACAAAGTTGAAGTGAGGGCAGTGTCTGAGGCCAGGTTGTGAATGACCTAGCTGTTGAGAAAAAGATGAAACAAAGGTTAGCGAGAAAGCAGGTAAGAGTGAGTAGAGTGAGTAGTAGTGTTGGATTGTCACACTTTCCCTTCAATATGATGCTGCTGTAGTGCCTACTTTTGACTTCCTACTTTCTCCAACATCTTTCATCTCTGCCTCCTATCATGCTTACAATAGGTGGGTCTGAGCAAGCTGCCACTCCTTTCCAGCCTTCCCAAACTAATGCCACTTTCATCTCTAATGAAGGAACTCATAGGTTCCCCACACTTGTAATAGTTTTCTATTCTTTTGAGTTTATCCATCAGCAGTACTTTATATTTTGCCAGCTGAAGCTATGTTTTGGTGACAATTTCTGAATTGAATTTTCCTTTTGGTACATAGTGTACATGTGTTAATTTTCATGTTAGTTTTCGTCAGCGTCCATTTGAGTAATTCACATATCACTCTCATATTTGTTTTACAATAGAGTATTGACTCCGTGTTTATTAAACAGGTGATGATAAGGCAAATTTATTTACGTGGCTCCATTTCTGTTCTCCAGGTATTTCAAAAATTCCATTATCATATGTGAGTTCGTCCCATAGATAATTTGTTTGCTCTTCTTGTTCCTCTGCGTGTGTATCTTGAGGTTTGTCAAGTGTGTGAACTATGTACTGACATTTGGTAAGTGAGAATTAAATTTTTGGCATTTTGAAATTCTACTATAGTAGACAGCATTTGTGATTACAGTGGAGGTTTTGTTAAAGTCGTCTTGGTTTTCACTTTCGGAGCATTAGAATAAATTTATAGCTTGTGATTTGATAGATGACTAATCCCAACTTCTTTCTTTTTTCAGGTTTCACAGCAGTCCCTGCATGTGCTCCATCAATGTTAATCACTTTCATCAATATGATATTGTTCAAAGGTAGTGTTCCTCCCAAAGGTTGTGATGAGTTCATGTATAGTGGACAGGTGAGCAAGAGTGGAAAAACGTTTCATTGAATTTGTTTGGTTTCACTCTACATTATCATCAGTCTTACCTCAAATAGAATTAATCTGTGTTTTCAAACAACTTATTCTGGAAAGTAATTTCACCAGTTTCACATTTTTCTGTTACTTTTAGTATACGCAATTTTTTCTTTCTTCTGTATTGCAGAAAGGCTTGTAGGGGTTCTTTGTTGTTCTTGCTCTACTATGTGTAGCTTGGATGCTTCTTGCAAAACCCATTGTTTTGATAATGAGGCCCCGCAAAGCCCACCAACCGGTGAGTAATAATCTGTACCCCCTGCAATGTTTTGAGGAATTTGACACATTTGAGGGTAAATATCTCACAGGAGATGATACTGTGTTGAGTCAGTTTGCTCTTTCATTTAACAGACAATCTTTTGACCTTCCCCAGCTTTCAAGCCATTCCGTACCTGCAGAGAACGGCCTGGATGCGGAGGTGGGATCGATGTCAGGGACAGCACACAAGGACAGTGCAGATGGGGCTCCCGTGCCACAGAGCAGTGAAGACCATGACGTGGGAGAAATCTTCATCCATCAGGGCATCCACACGATAGAGTATGTGCTAGGCTCTCTCTCACACTGCCTTGTATCTGCGACTTAGGCCATTGTCACTGGCGCACACACGTAAGTATAAGTGGCTATCTTTTACTTGTTTTTCAAATAATTTATTTCACTATGGCAATATATTTTAAATATAGAGTAGGAGAAATTATATTTCATAGAGGTGCCACTGAAAGTAATAAACTTTGGTGGCACTTAGTCTAATAAGTGGTCCTTCACTTCACATTGTCACCTATGAAATTAAATTTGAAAACTGTCTACAGATGAGATGCATAATGCCTTCCCCAGTGCAGTGCATATTGGTGAGGGAGCACCTTGTTTATTTCACCGGATGATATCATTAATTTGGCATTTTTGAAAACTTACGAGGGGACTGAAAGTCAGTGTTGGGACGTACATTCCTTAAGCAGAACAATACATCACTTCAGAGTTCTGTGTTTTGGAGTTCTACATGTTGAGCTTTTCCACAAAGCCACCAAGCTGATAAGCACAGAGTCACTGGATGGGAAACAATTTTTCCTTACTTTCTAAAAATTCCATATTTATTATAGAATAGAAGTTTCTCTCTTAACATACAGTTTCAAGCTATTGACTTAATGTACAGGAGATTTGTCAAAACACAAAAACTGGTTTATACTTTTCCTTATAATATCAGTAATATATGGTACTGAATAATTAAGCAATTAATTTTTAAAAGTTTGTTACTTTTGAAGAAAAATTATTAAGTCCTAAGTACTTCTCAAATTTTCAGATTATCATTTATGAATTCTTCTACTGAATAGCAACATTTTTTCTCATATAAGGTTTTTCAGTGTTTTAAATTTATGCTGAGCAATTCTCATCCTTTAACTTTGTTATAAATTTTCATGGAGTTTGAGCATGCAGTTTTAAATGATGGGTGGGCATAAAATTATTTTGATTTCTGGTGTTGCAATCACCTTGAAAATGATTTGCTACAAATAAATCAGGGGTACTGTGCACAAAGATAATCAGCTCATATGTACAGTGAGGGAACACTTAATATGCTAAGAATTTTTAGCATTGGTTGGCACGATTTTCTTTGCCTTACGTTGTTCGTATTTCTAACGATGGTTTTCTGAAGTTTTAGTATTAGACATTGAGTTAACACAAAATACAATTCCATACCTTACTACCGACCCAAAGTAGCTGTGATATACTACTTTTTTTGGGCCCATACTGGTATCATTTTACAATATATTCACTGCAAATGCTAGGCTATTTAATTTATTTGCAAGATACTGTATATGTGATCCCCATGATAGATTTTTATCTAGTTGCATTCCTAGGAATTTCACATAGTTAGCTTCCTGCAAATCCTAGTTCCTGTGACTGTCCTAGATATAATATAATTTTGCTTGTTTTGATTTAAACTCCATTAACTCATTCTTTTCCATGTTAAATTTTAACAAATTTAAATCAAACCAGGTATCTAATTTTGTTAAAGTATTTAATACAGATTGTGGAATTTGGTCAGTACCGTTACTTTCAATTTAATTTCATATTTAATGCAAATGTTAATTGGCAAATATTGAAGCATTATTTTAATAAATTATTTTTCCCTTTGTTAAGGCTTGCATGAAAATGAGTATTTTCAATAAATTAAAATTTGGTACAAAAATGTCAAATATCAAATAAAAATGAAATACTTCATTTTAGGGTCCTGTGCCTCTGTTGGGAGAAATGTGTCTAGCTCCAACTACAGTCCCGTGTTCAGAGTTTAATTCCTGTCATGCAGCTGTAATCACATTGGACATGTTTTTAACAAGAATCACCCGAGTACAAATGAAGGTCCCACCAATGTACTGGCCTTTTGCACCTCCTGTATGTGGTACTGCTGCCGTCTGTATATGTGCACATCACTGCCCCATGACTTATGTCGTCTGTGTATACAGCAAGTGTAATCTGCTGATGCAATGACTGGGGTGCCATTTGTCTTTGGTTGATGTGAAGCACTCACTAATTTTGTCAGTGAGTATCTACACTATCTCGATGCTGTGCTTTCAAAGAATGTGGCCGATTCCGTCCGTCACCCTGGGGATATACATTAGAAATGCTGTGACTGGAATTTCTTCTTTGAAGGTCTCATTTTGCCAGGTATTGTGGTTTACCACATTAATCCTTCATGGAACATCCATTGTGTTCCAAAAATTGTCTTGCATTGGAGCTGATGTGGCCTTTTCACTTGTTAAAAGTATGGTGATCATATGATGATTCTAGAGGTTACGTAAATACCAAGCTATAACAGTAGGTTTGCAATATTTGTTGTAGCCCATAGTACAGTATGTTACTGTAAATGAGTTATCTGAAAAATCAGTTACCTGAATGCTAAATTTTAATGTTTTAATTATTGAGGAAAGGTGTTTGATTTGGTTGACTAAAGTATTCCCCTGAACACCTTGAAAGATGTAGTTGCAGACTGGAAGGACAAAAGAGTGATAAAGGGGCTGTATAAAAAGCAAGAACAGGCACAGAAAATTGCCAGTGAGGAAACATATGAAAGGTGGTAGACAAGGATATTGTTGGAACAACCTGACTGATTAAAACCTCGGAACTTTGCTTGTTGTGGGCAAGTCCTTTGTTATTGAGCTATCCGAGCACGACTCGTGCCAGCTCACAGCCTTAGATGTAAATTTTCAGAAGTTCATGTTGGGAGTGTAGTATTATAAGGCAATGAATTGCAGACAGTCAGAAAGAAAGGGAGAGGAATAATCCTATGGTGGTTTTGAAATATGGTAGTGGAAAAAGTACATAAAGTGAAATGGAGTGACAATGATGAAGGAAGAAGTGCTTCTAGGAATAGAAGAGGAAAGAAAAGGTATGGAATGATCTGAATAAGGAAAATATCTCAGCTAGAATGTATATATTGTAGAAAATTATCTGCAACAAAGTCATGAAAAGAAATACAGTAAGAAAGGGAGGGGGAAGAACATTGACAATCTGGATTGTTGGGTGACATGAAAAATGGATGCAGTTACCAGGTCAGGGAAAAGGCAGAGGGAAGAGAACATCCATTTGATACTTGCCATGATACCATTAGAGGCGTTCCAGCCAGGAAGATCATGATTGTATAAGCTATAGCATTGTTATTAGGTCATCTTGCAGTGTTACTCATCTCCCAGAATTTTCTTTGATTTCTTTCATAGAGTGACATGAAAATTAAGTAATAGTGCTGATAAATAACGCCACCGACACGGCTGAGGTTCTCAGCAAAGAATTACTTGCACAGCAGCATTTGAGGAGATGGTGTCAGATTGCTATGGAACAGATTTATTAATAAGAACCCATCAGCTTTGAATAACACATTGTGGAATGTGTTGATGCAACAGTTACATACTGTCAAGAAACTTGAGCAAGTAATGCAGTTAGGTGATTTTGAACTCTGAGTTCTGTCCTGTCAGAATATTGTCTAATACAGTACTGTGATATGTGTATCAAGCATGGAAGATGTCATTTTGAACTACTGAGAGCTCAGCTTTCTGCAGTTAGGTGTTTTCACAGTTAAGAATTAAATATTCATTTCTGACAGTTTTTTTATATTTTAGGTAATTTTGATACAGAGGCGCAAGTCACCCCATATGAATCACATAAGACACATTCTTACTGAACCACAAATGGTAGTACTGTACTGTGAAAGCAAAAACTGTAGTATGAAAACTTAGGCATAATTGTAATTGGAAGTGTTGTGCTTTGTACAGTATTATCTATCATATTTAATAATTTCATAAAATATGTACAACATGGGATGAATAGTATAAACAGTTCATTGTACCTTTTTTAAATTTGTTATAGAGATGCTGTGAATTGTTCTCAATAAGTTCTTGCCCTTTGTCTTCAGGTATTTTATGTCCAGTAGATTGCTTACTCCATATGTTGAAATGGTTTTCCAGAGCTGTCTGAGGTGCTGTGGTGTATGGTGATGAAGAATGGACTGGTAGCGGAG
The DNA here is from genome assembly GCF_023898315.1 of Schistocerca nitens. Taxonomy (NCBI): domain Eukaryota; kingdom Metazoa; phylum Arthropoda; class Insecta; order Orthoptera; family Acrididae; genus Schistocerca; species Schistocerca nitens. The sequence continues at coordinate 22,049,313 of NC_064623.1, read as the reverse complement.
GGCTGGACTGGAGGCTTTGCCCTATGGCTGGTATTTGCCTTCTGGGCAGTGCTTACCGTGGTTATCTTGGTGCTTATGGCGGGACTATCTGCATTCCTCCACACATTGCGGCTTCACTGATGAGTGCCCTGTCCTTAGAGTAAATGTTCCACAAACGTTCAGTTAGTAGCCACGGCTATACAGCACAAGTGTAAATTTGTCATAAGCAGTTGAAAAGTGTCAGCATGAGTACTGAATTTTTGAAACAACTGCCCATTATTAAATTAGTTGAAATGTACAGTGAACAGCAGAAAGAATGGTGTTCCATCACTGCGTAATATGGACATTCAGTAGTAGATGAGCACTTGCAAGGAGATATCCTCAGTGGTGAGATTGACTTTTTGTGAAACCATATGTATGATGATGTAGGTTATGATACCAGGTATTGCACTTGCAGTCATTCACCTCAGTGGGACCTAGTCTGGGAGTAATCAATGGAAAAAGAAATCGGAATTTTATGTGAGACTCAATAGAATTAAAATACAATAGTATAATATTGGCTGGTTACATGGCCTAACAAATAGGGTAAGGGTGTAGGTTTGAAACTCATAACGGCTTTAAATTTTTATCGAAATGACTTTCATTATTACTTTTATCCCATTAATGGTTTTAAGTCTAATTTTTTTCCTTCATCACATCATTTTAATCACTGAGTGAATTTTTTCATTTGTACTCAATTTTTCCCTTTGTATCATTCTTTTTCCACTCAGATTTTCTGTGTATGTGAATTTTATTATAGTTATAAATTACAATATTTAAATATTTGACACTGCTGATCTATAGGTTGAAAAAAGAGACAAAATCTATTTATATTGACTGTGCAGCAATGCCAAAAAATGTTTATCTCAAGACATGCAATTTGTGTGTGTGTGTGGGAGGGAGGATGCATGATAAGCAACTGTCATAAAACATTTTAAAAAGCCTGATGCTTTTGTTGCTGTGACATTAGAAGATTGGAGAACCGATGTGTGTTACATTAAACGGTGTTGGCAATGAGGCAGTGTGCCAGTCACCATCAGGTGCAAGGGTGCAGAGGACTTCCAACAAGCCTATTTATATGCCAGTGAGGTGCCAGTATAAGGGGTGCTGTGAAGTCATTGGAGGGAAAGTTGACGTCCAGCCACCTTCCAGAGAAATGAACCACAGATCCCGTGCTACACTGTCTGAGGCTTGTACTGGTTGTAGTGGTTTTGATCTCCCATTCAAGCATTTTCGCTAGATGATTTCTTTTGTGAGAAACACACAAGCTTAACATACTGCCAACATAAGGTGAACAGCCAGTCAAATTCTGTGTCTACTGCCTGCTCATGTTGTTTAAAGCAGGTTGCTCTAAATGCCCAGTGGATCTGCTTCCTGTGATACCCATTCTAAAGAAACTCGGAATGGAGAAGACCAAGCTCTGCTTATACTTATGGTCTGGAAAGTTGACATCTTTTAGACAGTAAAATGTGATGGTTAAATATGTCCACTGAGTATTCCGATACACAATGAAATGAGCTTCGAAAAACAAATTAATAACTTGCCACCTTCTCTTGCCTCAATAGCTGTTAAGAAATTTCACTGGTGAAGGTGACATCGTTACGTCCCTTAGAGGCTTCTGTAGTTTTCTGAGAATGATATGAAATAACTGTGCCTTGTGATTTTCTGTGCAGGGTGGAGTTCCAGAGTAAGTTCTATGCTGGTGCAGGATATTCATTCCTGCCGTTCTCATTCGAGGCTATCCTGGATTCTGCATCTCAAGCAGCGGAGGATTAGAAACAGCAATGCAACCTGTCTTCCTGGCTGTGCGCTACTTCTAAGTGCTGAGGTCGGCAGTCTCTTCTCATTGTGTAGTTCTTGTAGATTATTGTAAATGACCTACCAGTAATATTTAGAACATCTCATAAACTTTCCAAAGAGTGACTTTCCTCTCATGACCATTTTTTGTGTAAAGATAAATACAACTTTGGTGCATTTTGAAAAACTGATGGTGATTGTGTTAAATTAATTGTACTGGGTAATAACTACATACTGATGTTCTGTGGACCTTTCGCAGTATTAGAATTCCTGTTCAATTCCTGGCAGACTTTACACACCATATACATTCAGAAAAGTAATGTCAACCAGCAAATTCCGAGGTCGGCGTTTTTCCCCCGAGGTCGGCGTTTTTCCCCCGAGGTCGGCGTTTTTCCCCCGAGGTCGGCGTTTTTCCCCCGAGGTCGGCGTTTTTCCCCCGAGGTCGGCGTTTTTCCCCCGAGGTCGGCGTTTCTCCCCCGAGGTCGGCGTTTTTCCCCCGAGGTCGGCGTTTTTCCCCCGAGGTCGGCGTTTTTCCCCCGAGGTCGGCGTTTTTCCCCCGAGGTCGGCGTTTTTCCCCCGAGGTCGGCGTTTTTCCCCCCCCCGAGGTCGGCGTTTTTCCCCCCCCCGAGGTCGGCGTTTTTTCCCCCCGAGGTCGGCGTTTTTTCCCCCCGAGGTCGGCGTTTTTTCCCCCCGAGGTCGGCGTTTTTTTCCCCCCCGAGGTCGGCGTTTTTTTCCCCCCCGAGGTCAGCGTTTTTTTCCCCCCCCGAGGTCGGCGTTTTTTCCCCCCGAGGTCGGCGTTTTTCCCCCCGAGGTCGGCGTTTTTCAGTGTACATTGATGTATACCACAGTTCCATTAAATTCGAGATATATTTCGAGATATCGATATATTTCGAGATATCGATATATTTCGAGATATCGATATATTTCGAGATATCGATATATTTCGAGATATCGATTTATTTCGAGACATCGATTTATTTCGAGATATCGATTTATTTCGAGATATCGATTTATTACGAGGTATCGATTTATTACGAGATATCGATTTATTACGAGATATCGATTTATTACGAGATATCGATTTATTTCGAGATATCGATTTATTTCGAGATATCAATTTATTTCGAGATATAGATTTATTTCGAGATATCGACATATTTCGAGATATTGACATATTTCGAGATATCGATTTATTTCGAGGTATCGATTTATTTCGAGGCATCGATTTATTTCGAGATATCGATTTATTTCGAGATATCGATTTATTTCGAGATATCGATTTATTTCGAGATATCGGTATATTTCGAGATATCGATATGTTTCGAGACATCGATTTATTTTTCGAGGTATCGATTTATTTCGAGATGTCGTTTCATTCACACCGGTTGTTCTACAACCACGCCATAGAGTGGAAAATATTTTATGAGGTCCATTCAGGCTATGGCACTCCTAACAAATAATTCACACGAAAACTGTGAATCTCGTGTCACCTCTCGACGTAATCTCCTTACATCTTTAATAAATTTTCACAACGTCGATGACATGATGCCCCGCTCGCTGTGAACGATTCTTTACGAGTGTGGTTTGATCACTGGAAAATCTCTGAATTAACAGTGGCACGGCTAGCGAATGTACGTCCACGGAGGGAAACTGCCAAAAGTAGCTAGAGCCACGTCATGTGAGTACAGAGCACGAGAAATCACTTCACAGTCATTGTCACGAAGAGCGTTCTCCCGATGCTCTGGTGCGTTGTCATGGTGGAAGAGCACACACACAGTATTTTCCGAGCGTTTTGACGTAATGCTGGTAGGAACTTGTTCTTCAGAGTGTACTAGTAGGCTGCACCTGTCACCGCAGTGCTCTTTGGAATGCAGAGTGTAAGGATTACGTCATCTGTAGCCCAGAACATGGCCACCCGTCATCATTTTTTCAGTACTGGTCCTGACCTGAAATTTCCTTGATGGAGGTTAGTGTGAGTGCTTCTATTCGGCTGACTGTTGCTTCGTTTCCCGATTGAAAAATGGTGTTCATATTTCGTCCAATGGCACAGCTGATGAAAAGAAAGTCCCATTCATGCTGTCGTAACACGTCAACATTGCCTGGCAGTATGCGGCGCAGGCAGCCTTGGGGACCGCGTGGGGGCTGAAGGACACTTTTCACATTTTCGAGTCTTTATGTAGGATTGTGACACAGATCCCATAGAAATTCCGACTTTGGAGGCAGTGTGTTCAACATTCGGAAGTCCTCAAAAACAACTTTCTCCGCAGCGGCTGACTCGATCTTATAGTCTGACCGGTTGGTGCGAAGCCGAGATAGTCTTGGTCTGTTCTCACACGAAACTCTGCCTCCTTTGAACTGCCACACCCACGAACGTACACCAGACACATTCATGAAATTACTTTTGAATACATTATGGGAGTGGCAGTGATCAATGTCTTACAAATATTTACTATTAAAAACAGTCTTGGTCACGATTTATTTATCAAGGTGACCGGTTTCGACGACTGGTGTGGTCATCTTCAGACCATTGAGTAGGAACCCCTTTCAATTGGAGAATCGCTACTCACTAGTGATCCTCCAACAGAAAGAGGTTCCTACTCAATGGTCTGAAGATGATCACAGCAGTGGTCTAAACTGGTCACCTTGATAAATAAATCGAGATCAAGACTGTTTTTAATAGTAAACATTCATGACACCATCACCACATGCCTCACTCAACTGGGGGTGAATTTCATTCGGTGTTACACCACTCGACTGGAGCAAGAGATTATATGCTGCTGTTATAATGAATACATTGCCATTTTAAGTATCCTAATTCTAGCCGCTGCCGCTAGAGTTCTGTATGCCATACAGTGATGCCAACTCTGTCAGTCATCACAACAAATGCGTCCTTATTTTAAAAGGAACCACATGGTTCTATCTATTTCCTGCTCTTACAAAGAAATCGACAAACTGAATGTACATGGTAACGATAGCATGCCACACAGTGGTCCAGCCATTCTTGCACTACGTAACGCTCAGTGGGAATGTGGATCGGCTAGAGGTGTACCGAGGTAGTCCGCGCAATTGCAATAAAAACTGAGTCTGGCTGGCGCACTGGTTTATGTAACTGCCTGCTAAGGGAGAGATACCAGGTTTGAATCCCGGTCCGGCACACGTTTTCATACAGCGCTGCTGACATGTCTGAGAGAACAGACACCCTACATTCATATAACTGAGTGCCTCGGTGGGCTATGAACCCACAACATTTAGTGCGGATGCACAGTCACATTCGACCTCCTGCAGGAAACTCGAAGTAGCGAGCGTGGAGGACATAGATGGGGACTGCAGATAGGGTAACACTTTCATGCCGATGTGCTATTTGACCACGTATTATTGTATATATACTTGCTTTTATCTTTATGTAAATTCATATATACACGATGTATGAATTAATTTGTTTATTTTGCTGTACAATCAATTATGTATATTATGTAAATATCGCTGAGTAATCGCTGAGTGAGTGTTACGGAAGCGTTAGGTTTTTGTCAACGAGTAAGTATCGTTGGAGTAGCGGCGTCTCTGGACGCGGGAGGATGTTACGTCAGAACACGCGCTACACACAGAGAGAACTCTGGTGTGAGACTTGGTGAAGAGCGGACGCATGGATAGCGTGCACTGTACTGGAGGAGTGACTGTTTAGCGGCACGTGGCAAGTGATGAGCGTGGGCGGTGGAAATATTGGCTGCAGCAACATCAAGAACGCGCCACGCGAATATCATTGCCAATAACTCCCGTGCTCGCTAATTATCGTGGAAAGGAGCCAGCAGCAGTATCGCCGTCAGCAACTTCGTCACGGCGAGAATGGACTGAAGTAAGACTGCCGCATCACAGCTTATTGTCAACTACTTTTGTAACGGCGTTACTCAGCTTTGTGGTGTTTTGCGAGTGAAAAATTACCATAGTTTAATCAAAACTGTTTACCCGTGATTCTCCTAAAATCATTCACCAAGTAGATTTCTGTCCTGTCCTATTGTTATAATAATCCGAGGCCGCTTACGAAAAATGAAAATTTCAGTGCCAGTTAATTTTGCTTATGAACTAAATTATTCAGTTAGATTAAAGATTTGAACTTAAAGCATTCAGTAATTTAAGTCTCACTAACTTTAAATTTGAACTTTAATCTGAGGCGATCTAATTTTTGTAAATAGTAAATCAACTAATCAAATTAAAATAATTCTTGGCACTATGAACAAAAGCACTAACTAGCATTAATGAGTGAGTGCAAATATCAGTGAGTATTGTAATTTTTTGTTAGTAAAGTTCTGGTTCACATTTTGACTTGCAGTCGTGCTAAAGTATAATAATTACCTTTTGATACATATCAATTTCTACTTCCCTGTTCAGAAGTCAATGGAGTTTCTTTTAATTATTTTTTGTCATTTTCCAAAATTCGTATGAAAATAGTAGACGTTATTGTGAGGTAGCGCCATTGTCACTTACAACAGTAAGTAACCACTAATCTAAGTGTTATCTTGTATGTTTTCAAAACTTCAGCTCTATTAGTTAATGATATTTCGAGTGCAAACTATTTTCTTTCTCGCTTTATTATGTAAATGTTTCAGTTGTTTTTGCTAACGTGCGTGCAGCCCTCTGTTGGCGCACGTGTTCGAGTAATTCTTGACATTCACTGTTTGGCTCATTCATTCACCTACCGAACAGAAATTTTGCCCAATTGGGCTGGCGACCATATTTCTTTTAGTTACAATTATTTCAGTAACTCTTGTTATTCTGTTCCGATCCACGTGGTACCGCTTCTCGTTGGCACAGTACATGAATGATAGCACAAACCTTTTGAACAACCATACTAAATTTTACAGTAATTAAGTAGGCGGAGTAAGTTGTCCTAGAAGGCATCTAGTTGTTAACCTCCCCCTCATTTATCGACTTTATATTGATTCTTCGGAACGATAGCCTTTTCAAAATTTTATTCCAGTTGTTTAGGCACATGCTTACACGGTGATATACACTCCTGGAAATTGAAATAAGAACACCGTGAATTCATTGTCCCAGGAAGGGGAAACTTTATTGACACATTCCTGGGGTCAGATACATCACATGATCACACTGACAGAACCACAGGCACATAGACACAGGCAACAGAGCATGCACAATGTCGGCACTAGTACAGTGTATATCCACCTTTCGCAGCAATGCAGGCTGCTATTCTCCCATGGAGACGATCGTAGAGATGCTGGATGTAGTCCTGTGGAACGGCTTGCCATGCCATTTCCACCTGGCGCCTCAGTTGGACCAGCATTCGTGCTGGACGTGCAGACCGCGTGAGACGACGCTTCATTCAGTCCCAAACACGCTCAATGGGGGACATATCCGGAGATCTTGCTGGCCAGGGTAGTTGACTTACACCTTCTAGAGCACGTTGGGTGGCACGGGATACATGCGGACGTGCATTGTCCTGTTGGAACAGCAAGTTCCCTTGCCGGTCTAGGAATGGTAGAACGATGGGTTCGATGACGGTTTGGATGTACCGTGCACTATTCAGTGTCCCCTCGACGATCACCAGTGGTGTACGGCCAGTGTAGGAGATCGCTCCCCACACCATGATGCTGGGTGTTGGCCCTGTGTGCCTCGGTCGTATGCAGTCCTGATTGTGGCGCTCACCTGCACGGCGCCAAACACGCATACGACCATCATTGGCACCAAGGCAGAAGCGACTCTCATCGCTGAAGACGACACGTCTCCATTCGTCCCTCCATTCACGCCTGTCGCGACACCACTGGAGGCGGGCTGCACGATGTTGGGGCGTGAGCGGAAGACGGCCTAACGGTGTGCGGGACCGTAGCCCAGCTTCATGGAGACGGTTGCGAATGGTCCTCGCCGATACCCCAGGAGCAACAGTGTCCCTAATTTGCTGGGAAGTGGCGGTGCGGTCCCCTACGGCACTGCGTAGGATCCTACGGTCTTGGCGTGCATCCGTGCGTCGCTGCGGTCCGGTCCCAGGTCGACGGGCACGTGCACCTTCCGCCGACCGCTGGCGACAACATCGATGTACTGTGGAGACCTCACGCCCCACGTGTTGAGCAATTCGGCGGTACGTCCACCCGGCCTCCCGCATGCCCACTATACGCCCTCGCTCAAAGTCCGTCAACTGCACAAACGGTTCACGTCCACGCTGTCGCGGCATGCTACCAGTGTTAAAGACTGCGATGGAGCTCCGTATGCCACGGCAAACTGGCTGACACTGACGGCGGCGGTGCACAAATGCTGCGCAGCTAGCGCCATTCGACGGCCAACACCGCGGTTCCTGGTGTGTCCGCTGTGCCGTGCGTTTGATCATTGCTTGTACAGCCCTCTCGCAGTGTCCGGAGCAAGTATGGTGGGTCTGACACACCGGTGTCAATGTGTTCATTTTTCCATTTCCAGGAGTGTATTTCTAACATTGACGATAGAAGGGAAGGGGACGTTAAAATAGGTGGTGCGAGGTGGGAGTGTGGTTAGGCTGAGGGGCATTCTGAGATAGTGCTGGTAGTTGCGACAAACACAGATGGGGCAGTGGTTAATTCAGCTGCCTACTAATGAGGAGACTTAGAGAACCGGCATTTGAAACTGACTGCCGAACGATTCTACTGCCGCAAACATGCATAGTGGGTAACGAAGATAAGAAACGAAAAAATAGGCTTCATGCGGAGTCATATAGACAGTCGTTTTTCCCTTGTTCTATTTGCGAGGAAAGGAAATGGTTATTAGTGGTACAGGGTACCCTCCGCCATGCACCGTACAGCGGCTTGAGGCGTATCTATGCAGATGTAGGTCAAGGGTTCGAATCCTGGTCCAGCAGACATTTTCACACAGTGCTGCTGGCATGTCCAAAGGAACACCTTGCATTCAAATAACTGAGTTGCCTCAGTGGGCTATGAATCCACTATCTTCAGCGCAAATGCACACTCACTTTCGAACTCCTGGGGGAATCTCAAAGTAGCGAGAATGTGGGACATGAACTGGGAATCCGGATAGTTGGCACTAGATGCGAATGTGTGTCGGGTGGGGGGCGTAAGGAGATGGTCCAGTTGGTGCATTGGGTAACCAAGAGATCCCATACTCGAATCCTGGTCCAGCACCCAATTTCACTCAGTGCCACTGACATGTCCGTTCTGACATGCCATGCATTCGTACAACTGAGTCATCTTGGTGGGCTATAAATCCATCACGTTCAGTGTGGACGCACAATCGTGTTTGACCTCTTGCAGCAACTTGAAGGTAGCTAGTGTCGAGACCATGGACAAGGACTATGGAGGAATGTAGGCTGGCCAAGATGCATACCGAGATAGTACGCGCAGTTGGGATAAGTACTGTGTCTTGGGACACAGTGGTTAACGCAACTCCCACCAAGTGGGACATCGTGTGTTTTTAATCCCAGTCTGGCACATACAGTTACTCAGTACCTCCAACATCTCCGAAAGAACAGACATCACCATTCATATAACTTATTCACCTCGGTGGGCTATAAATCCATGACCTGCATTGCGAATGGACAATAACGTACGACCTCCTGTTTTCACTATGGGTGCCACGATCACTGTCACCTGCACAGAAATGTGCAAGCTTTTGGCGTCTATAGACGTCTTTGAGCGTTGCGCAGTCGAAGGCACTGATTTCCCAAGCTGCATCATTACGGGTGATGAGACATGTTTAGTTTAGTTATGTCATGTTCCATAGATCATTTTCACGATTATTTTATCGATATGATGTGGAACAAGTCAGATTACAAGAAACATATAAACACATGAAAAGTGCTAATATTAATATTACTGAAATTTTTGGTTCTACACATGCAACTACAGTTAGAGGTACAATTTTTTTTTACCAGTTCTATTCCATGGAATAGATGGAGTTATGCAAAAGAAATGATTTCAAGATAGATTTAAAGCTTGGTCTGCTACCCGCTAGATACTTTTTGTTTCTGAATAATGTACTTCTTTTTGAGCAACTGACAGCTTCTATAATCGATAGGAAAGGTCATTTTTCCCTCTAGTGTTGTACGTATGAATTTCACTGTTCTTCACGAACTGAGATGGATTATTTATAACGAATTTCATTAGCGAATATATGTACTCTGATGGCGCAGTTAAAATACCTAACTCCTTGAATAGGTGCCTACATGTTGTCCTTGGGTGAACACCACTAATTATTCTCACTGCTCTCTTTTGTGCAATCAATACTTTATGCCTAAGTGGGGAGTTACACCAGTAAATATGCAAAGTACGTTAGGAGGCTGATCTGTTTATTACCAAGACTAGCGATTGTATGAAGAGCGAAAGAAGCTGAACTTAATTGTTTGAGAAGCCCAGCAATATGCATCTTCCAGTTCAAGTTGTCATCAATCTGAACACCCAAAAATTTGGAGAAATCTACTCTGTTAACTGAGCCCTGTTCATAGGCTAAATCAATTGTCAGTATGACTATTTGGTGTATAGAACTGGATATAGTGAATTTTTTCAAAATTAAGGGAGAGTCCATTTTCTGAGAACCATTTAATATTTCTTTGAAAGACATCTTTAACAATATCTTCAGCTGGTTTTCCTGGATGAGGTTTATTATAACACTCACTTCATTTGCCAAAAGTACTAGTTCTGCTTGCTGAACGTTAAATGAGAGGTCATTCACGTGAATATGGAACAGCAGAAGACCCAAAATTGAACATTGTGGGACTCCCTTTGTGATAACTCCCGATTCACTAGAATTTACCACCCTCCCATCATTATTTTTGTTATTCAGCACAACTTTTTGCTTTCTGTTTGTTCAGTATGATTCAGACCAACTGTGTGTATAGCCTTCAATTCCATAAAACCTGGATTTTTCTAAGAGTGTGACATCATTCCTCACCCGCAAGAAAGAGAGCGTCTATGGACTAGAGGCACACCTCATCACCTTCTCAGAAGAAATGCAAAGTTGCGCCGTCAGCAGGCTGGGCCATGGCCACACAGTCCAGATCACGTACCACACAGATTTCATCTTTTTGGCGAGAACATCACATTGGAAACAGATTTTCTATTGGAGACAGTATTCACACAGTGGTCCTCGAAAGGCTGCGTGGCGAATGAGTGGATTTCTATGGTGGAGAAGTTGAATGACTGGCAGAACGTTCCGACCTTACAGAGAGTTTCTGACTACGGAAAAAAATAATTTCACTTATCGGTGTCACTTTGAAGTGTAGTACCGCATTCACTGGAAATTGAAACTTCCTGGCAGATTAAAGGAAGTTTCATATCAGCGCACACTCCGCTGCAGAGTGAAAATCTCATTCTGGTCACTGGAAATTACTTGACATACCATTACAGCGTGTAACTTACTTTTCTAGGCCCACTTATGGGTCCAATGCCTCCCACATCAGAAGTCCTTCACTGTTTTTCTTTTCTTTTTCCTTTAATTATAGTTAATTACGTACATTTTATATGTGTGTAAATGTCGTACATGGATACAAGTCCACAGGACAACAAATTAGTCACCCCATCGCACGCACACAGATGAATCATTAAGCCTTTACAGATGCGCAGCGATCGAATTATGTTGCGATCTGGTTTCTCAGGATGGGGCAGGATAAAGTTTCTATTGTGGATGGGGCCGTAATCCGTTACTCTCGGTTGCACAACATAAACGTAAACTTTGTTTAAAGAAATTAAAATTTTAAAACAATCTCTTAAAAAGACACACACACACACACACACACACACACACACACACACACAATTGACTGTATGACGGTTGAAGGCCTTTGAGCCGTGTGCGGCTTGTGTTCGTGCCATCTCTTATTTAACATCCTGTTTTTGCCATACTGCCACCTCGTTATGTTGGTTTCAATTCCTTGTGTCACTGAGTTGCTGCTTTGCCTGCTCGTGAGCGGCAACATCAGCGCTTATCGATATAAGCCCTGCCGTATTATCTTTGCTGGACTGTTATTACTTCCCGGTCGTCGTGTGTCGTGAGTCAGTTGGAAGGTGCCAGCAGTTAGTTGGGACCTGGCAGTGTTTGCGTCGGCACGTGGCACAAGTTCGGTCGGGACGCGGCAGCAGTGAGGACCGGACCGCCGTGACTCGGCCGACGGTTGCCGACACGCATGATTGGCGTGAGGACGACTTTGGTTGGTCGTCGGTCGGTCGTCTTGCCGGACGACGTGTATTTGGCCGGCGATCGCTCGTGGGTTGGCAGTGTGTGCCGACTCGTGATTCGTCCCTGTTATTATACAGTCACTGCCGTTACCTTTGTCTGGTTCTTCGTGCAAGTGTTCGTGAAACTGTGTGTAGTTTGTGAGGTTTTGACTGACAAGTTATTTTAAATGTTGTCTGCGTACTGGCTCTGGGAATCGGTCGGTTGGCCTGGGGCAGCGAGGAATTTTCGGCGGGGCGTAGTTTCGCCGGGGGCCCGCTGGCGGTCTCTACGCGGTGTTTTGAGTGTGTGGCGCTGTTGCCATTGTACGAGGTCCGTGGCTCACCGACCCTGGACACGAAAGTTGAGTTTTGATTTTACCTACCATCAAGTCAAGACTGTTCACAGTGTGTCGTTTGGAGTTCGTTGTCTGCTGCTGGGATATTCCCGCGAGCAGCAATGTGGTTTTCGAGTTGGAAAATTGTAGCCACTCTCCGGTGGAGAGTCACTGTGTTTGGTTATTTGAATTGAAGTGCACCAGCGGAATCTTCTGTCTTGTGGCCGTTAACGTTCCGATTACCTGCCCTGGGCGTTGAAATGGTTCAAATGGCTCTGAGCACTAAGGGACTCAACTGCTGTGGTCGTCAGTCCCCTAGAACTTAGAACTACTTAAACCTAACTAACCTAAGGACATCACATACACCCATGCCCGAGGCAGGATTCGAACCTGCGACCGTAGCAACAGCGCGGCTCCGGACTGGAGCGCCTAGAACCGCACGGCCACCGCGGCCGGCCTGGGCGTTGACCTAAATTTCAGGCAGTGTAGTTTCCTCATCGTGTTGTTGCTGTCCAGCACGGTGTGTAGTTTAACAGCTCCGTGTATGATTGGATGTGGGCTCCATTATCTTCTACGTTGTTCCGTTGAACTCCATGTTGTGCGCTGGTCGGGTGACGTGGAAGTTATCTTGTCGGTGGATCCGCTGACTGTCGGTCGGTTGGGTTGTCGTCGGATCGTGAATGGTTGGCCCGACTGCCTGTCTCACCTAAGCGAGCGTTATTGTTTGAATTAAGGCCGACCCTCGAACATCTGGACGCTCTTGTGTGTACTACCTTATTTTTTTTTAAATTTGTTCTTGTTGTTGGTACTTGTATGGCTTCTAGCCGGTTTTGTATTTTAAATTATTGTTTTACTCTTCAGGCCTTCAGCCTAGTTTAAAGTACTGTTTGGTCGGCCGGGGTGGCCGAGCGGTTCTAGGAGCTACAGTCTGGAACCACACTACCGCTACGGTAGCACGTTCGAATCCTGCCTCGGGCATGGATGTGTCTGATGTCCTTAGGTTAGTTAGGTTTAAGTAGTTCTAAGTTCCAGGGGACTGATGACCTCAGAAGCTAAGTCCCATAGTGCTCAGAGCCATTTTTTGAACAAACAGCTGAAGGCCTGAATTAGAAGCCTGAAGAACAATTCCAAATAGCACATATTACGACAAGTAATTTCTTTTGAAAGAAACTGTAATACAGCTGAAGGCATCATTATAAGTGAATAAGATTCCAATAACAAACGGCTGAAGGCCTGAATTATAAGTCAGGAAAACAATTGCAAATAGCACTTTTAAAACAAACCCCTTGCTTTTAAAACGAGTTTCCCAAAAAAATTCACTTTAACACGACTGAAGGCCTTATCACGGAAGAAGTGAAATTATTGCTCGGCTGAAGGCCACACCAACAATTATTAGAAAATTACAAATATCCTTAAAACAAACATCACAGTCTAAGGAATCAGGACAAGCGGTTCTCGGCAAGTGTTCCAAGGGTTAGCCTGGGAAGGTAACTCAAACATAAGGTAAGGCGATACAGGCAGCCAAGAGCTGTACTCACGTAACAGGATGGCAACTCAAACTATGGGGAAGCTTAAGCGCCTACTGACGGACTAACCAATTCTTCTAACGTCCGATCACCAGTACAATGATGGAATATTTTTAGGCAAGGGCGGAGAGACAGACAGCACTACATCTTCAGAAAACACCCAAGGCCGAAGGAAACACTAGAACCAAGATAGACCTCCGAAAAAAATATGCACAATACAATACAAGAGGCAGTCGAAGTACACACTGTGTCGGACAGCATCAACAGGACGAGGAAAGGAACACTGCTGGGAAAGTACACTAAGGTCCAGGGCAGGTAACTGGGGCGTCAGAGGCCACAAGGCACCAATTACCACTGGTTGTAATATTCTTATTACAACCAGTGGTAATTCGTGCCTTGTGGCCTCTAACGCCCCAGGGTTACTGAGCCTGGCGGCAACGAGTGAAGTGTTTCGAGGCGGTGAAATATTGCAGCCGTCTTTCTCTATTTGTTATTCAACACTGAATTGAGTATTATTCTTTTCAGTGTTGAATAACAAATAGAGAAAGACGGCTGCAATATTTCACCGCCTCGAAACACTTCACTCGTTGCCGCCAGGCTCAGTAACCCTGGGAGCAACAACCTACCGACCAAAGGCGAGAACTCACTCTGGGTTGCATTAGCAGTTAACTCTTCACTCAAACGTCCAGGTTTCGGAGTGCAACGAAGTCGTCGCTCTCGCAGCTACCCCTCCTCGATCCGGCAGTGGCAGCTCGCAGCCAGCAGCCCCGGCTTGCCATCGCGCTGCACCACGGCCGCCTGTATTAGAGGCCGGAGGACTGAAATGTGGCAACGTTACGTTAAGGCCTACCGCATGGCTGTGGCTATAAGGTAGCGAACGGAAGCAGTTGTTTACGTACTTTCGCGGTGTCTGTTTTATCCGACATTACAGTGTAATTATGCTATACTGGACTCTGCAAAAATTATAGCAGGTACTCGTGACTACAGTAGAAGATATAACACAATGTAAGTATACAATTCTGTGAAGTTTGTAGTGTTTTTACATGTATATGTGCAAGAGTGCTACGTGAACGACTTTCGTCTACACAATTGCAACAAAAGTTCTACTATATTCTAGATACAATTCGAAAATAAAGTTTTGAATTCATAAGGTTAGTATCAGAATCTTCTCCTAAGTGATTTGTGTTAATATTATGAATATTTCTACACATTTGATTCTATTGTAGACTTGTGTTTCGTGATGTCCAAGCAGTAGAAAAAACCAGTCCACTCAAATTCTCATTTGCTATTTTTACATAATAGTATTTTGATTTAAGATGTTAGCAATTAATGCATCATTCTATTTGCAGATGCCAGAAAAATGTTGTGTTCTTGGTTGCAACAGCAACTACAAATCCAGCAATGAAGAGGGTTACATCTCAGTGTTCAGATTCCCTACTGAAGAGGAAAACAGAAAACGATGGACAAGAAATATCCCCAAAAGGACTCGACTCCATCAAATGGAAGTGTTGTTTGCATTAAACATTTTGAAGAAAGTGACGTATCAAGAGTGGAGATTTACAAGGATTCTGATGGGAACTGTCACGAGTTTCCTCGTCAAAGGCCAGCTTTTACCAGAAGCTGTGCCAAAAATATTCCCTGGGTTACCATCGTATTTAAGTAAGGTGCAGCCTCCAAGAAGGTGTTTGTCATGTTTGTCATTTATATAGGAAGGAATATCATAATACATTCCAAATAACAGACTGAAATAATTGCAAGTCTGCAAATAATGTTGGTAGGCAACTCACAAAATTGTTTGCTGAACTTGTATATCCAAATCTCGGGTAAGAAACGTCATAATATGAAGAACATGTGAGTTATTGAAAAGTTCATCGTTGCAAGGAAACGAGAATAAAATGCGTAATTCCGACATAAAGTCGGCGTAATACTGCGAGAAATTAGCTTTTCTAGGTTACTGTCTTATTTATAGGGACCAAATCAAAAAAAAAAAAAAAAGTGATTGCGTATTTATATCTGACACGTCTTCTCCATTCGACGAAATCTAAACTTTAGTCTCGGCCTAGCTGGTCACGCTAGCCGGCCTACTGACGTCACAGCCTACGTTGTTGTCAGCTTGACGACTCCGGCCTCTAATACAGGCGGCCGTGGCTGCACGGACCTGCTCGCTGCTGCGCTCCAACCCAACTGATGTCCGTTCGCAACTCCCCGCTCCACACAACTCACCCAGAAATACTAGCGGCCGCTCCAAAGATACGCTACAGGCCATTAAAATTGCTACACCACCAAGATGACGCGCTACAGACGCGAAATTTAACCGACAGGAAGAATATGCTGTGATATGCAAAAGATTAGCTTTTCAGAGCATTCACACAAGGTTGGCGCCGGTGGCGACACCTACAACGTGCTCACATGAGGAACGTTTCCAACCGATTTCTCATACAAAAACAGCAGTTGACCGGCGTTGCCTCGCGAAACGTTGTTGTGATGCCTCTTGTGAGGAGGAGAAATGCGTACCATCATGTTTCCGACTTTGATAAAGGTCGGATTGTAGCCTATCGCGATTACAGTTTATCGTATCTCGACATTGCTGGTCGCGTTGGTCGAGATCCAATGACTGTTAGGAGAATATGGAATCGGTGGGTTCAGGAGGGTAATACGGAACGCCGTGCTGGATCTCAGCGGCCTCGTATCACTAGCACTCGAAATGACAGGCATCTTATCCGCATGGCTGTAACGGATGGTGCAGCCACGTCTCGATCCCTGAGTCAACAGATGGGGACGTTTGCAAGACAACAACCATCTGCACGAACAGTTCGACGACGTCTGGAGAAGAATGGACTATCAGCTCGGAGACCGTGGCTTCCGTTACCCTTGACGCTGCATCACAGACACGAGGGCCTCCGATGGTGTACTCGACGACGAACCTGGGTGCACGAATGGCAAAACGTCGTTTTTTCGGATGAATCCAGGTTCTGTTTACAGCATCGTGATGGTCGCATCCGTGTTTGGCGACATCGCGGTGACCGCACATTGGAAGCGTGTATTCCTCAACGCCATACTGGCGTATCACCTGACGTGATGGTATGGGGTGCCATTGGTTACAGTCTCGGTCACCTCTTGTTCGCATTGACGGCACTTTGAACAGTGGACGTTACATTCCAGATGTGTTACGACCCGTAGCTCTACCCTTCATTCGGTCCCTGCGAAACCCTACATTTCAGCAGGATAATGCACGACCGCATGTTGCAGGTCCTGTACGGGCCTTTCTGGATACAGAAAATGTTCGAATGCTGCCCTGGAAAGCACATTCTCCAGATCTCTCACCAACTGAAAACGTCTGGCCAATGTTGGCCGTGCAACTGTGTCGTCGCAATACGCCAGTCACTACTCTTGATGACCTGTGGTATCGTGTTGAAGCTGCATGGGCAGCTGTACCTGTACACGCCATCCAAGCTCTGTTTGAACCAATGCCCAGGCGTATCAAGGCCGTTATTACGGCCAGAGGTGGTTGTTCTGGGTACTGATTTCTCAGGATCTATGCAACCAAATTGCTTGAAAATGTAATCACATGTCAGTTCTAGTATAATATATTTGTCCAATGAATGCCCTTTTATCACCTGCATTTCTTCTTGGTGTAGCAATCTTAATGGCCAGTAGTGTAGTACCATAGTACTCGTATCGATAAGCGCTGCTGCTACCACTCATGGGCAGGCAAGCCAGTAACTTAGTGACGCCAGTAAATCGAATAAGAAACGAGATGCCATGACCGTAATGACAAGATACGAAGCAGTAAACTGCGTTAACACGAGCCGCACACGGCTGACATGTGATCAACTGCACACGAGCTGTCTGTATGTTAGCGGTGGGCAGTAACGGTCGATGAGACATTTGTGTTTCAATGGGACGTTGTACGTAAAAATGGGAAATGTAAGGACATGACAGAGTGACAAAAATGAGCAATTTTGTTTTGCCTTGGCTAAGGGAATACGGTGGTGAAGTCTCTAGATTTTTTGGTCTTTCGGGCGCGCCCTTCAGCCACTCTAGAGGCAGTAATGTAACGGACCTGGCCACGAAACACAAAGGCAGAATTGTGGTAGGAGAAAGATACTGGCTGAGACGGTCCGGGGACGCGTTTCACGGCTTGTGAATCAAAATCGCTTCCACACCCCACAGGAACTGCTGCATGCAGTGAATGCAGGTCCATCGCAACCTGTCGCCGAGAGAACATTGCGACGGGAACTGTACGCAATGGACATTTGGAGTTGGTCACCTTGGAAGGGGCCATTGCTCACACAAGCACATAAAGCTGTGCATCTTTAGTGGACTAGAAATCATCGAATGTGGACAGTAGGTGACTAGTGGAACGCAACGTTGTCAGAAGATTCACGTTTTCGCCTGTAGTCAAATGACGCCCGCCTTGATTGAACCAGAGTCTAAACGAAGTGCCGGATGATCAAAAAGTCAGTATAAATTTGAAAACTGAATAAATCACGGAATATTGTAGATAGAGAGGTACAAATTGACACACATGCTTGGAATGACATGGGGTTTTTATTAGAACCAAAAAAATACACGAGTTCAAAAATGTCCGACAGATGGCGCTTCATCTGATCAGAATAGCAATAATTAGCATAACAAAGTAAGACAAAGCAAACATGATGTTCTTTGCAGGAAATGCACAATATGTCCACCATCATTCCTCAACAATAGCTGTGGTCGAGGAATATTGTTGTGAACAGCACTGTAAAGCATGTCCGGAGTTATGGTGAGGCATTGGCGTCGGATGTTGTCTTTCAGCATCCCTAGAGATGTCGGTCGATCACGATACACTTGCGACTTCAGGTAACCCCAAAGCCAATAATCGCACGTACTGAGGTCTGGGGACCTGGGAGGCCAAGCATGACGAAAGTGGCGGCTGAGCACACGATCATCACCAAATGACGCGCGCAAGAGATCTTTCACGCGTCTAGCAGTATGGGGTATTTCTAATAAAACCCCATGTCATTCCAAGCATGTGTGTTAATTTTTACCTCTCTATCTACATTAGTCCGTGGTTTATTAAGTTTTCAAATTTATATTGATTTTTTGATCACCCGGTATTTCGTCCTGAATGTGTGCGAGGTGTGGTTCAAGCCTGAGGTGAGTCTGTGGTATTTTTGGTGGTTTTTTTCTTGCCATGAATACGGACCGCTCACTGAGGCTATCGCTAACGTGAACCAGCACGTTTATCCAAACATTCTGAATGATCAAGGCAATGCCTGAATGATCAGGTGTTGCCTTTCAGTAAACATCTCTATGATGAGTGTGCAGCCGTCCGCTGTGGCCGTGCGGTTCTAGGCGCTACAGTCCGGAACCGCGTTGCTGCTATGGTGGCAGGTTCGAATCCTGCCTGGGGCATGGATGTGTATGATGTCCTTAGGTTAGTTAGGTTCTAGGGGACTGATAACTTCGTTTAAGCCCCGTAGTGCCTAGAGCCATTTGAACCATTTGATTGTGTGCTATTGATACCCCTACATTTCAAGACGACAACAGCAGAGTTCTTCGGCCTGGCAGAGTATAGTGGGCAATAAAAAAGAAAAAAAAAAAACAAGAAAAGGAAAGGTTGAAAATGTGGGAAGAAATGGTGAATAAGAAGGGGGGTTTTAAAATCGTTAATGACCGTGAAGAAGGGAAAGAATGAAATGTAAATCGGACTTCGTATTACAGAAAAGCTATCGGACTTAGTGATTCGGAAAAGATATTGTTTTGGTGGTCCTTGTGGCGTTTCTTAGCAAAGGTCAAACCAATTTCCACTACAAAAATTATTTGAAAGAGAACAGAGAATAACAAAATGTGATTTACAGGGGGAAATGGCGTAGATAAGAGTTCGTTCTTTACCATGTTAACATGTCTTCTCTCGTGCGGCGTCCAAGTCTTGTTCTCCAACAATCTCCTGCTTCATTTCTGCATGAAAAGTCGTAGCTGCTCCAAAATCTTGCAGTGAATTTCATTGTCCAGGAATTACTAATGTCTACAAATTAAAACCATCTTGGTATTGAATGCAATGTATTTTACGTTGCTGCTTCCATCCTCCAAATTTCATACAAACTTCCACAATACGTCAGCACATCATTAAGTTTTTTTTCGTCTTAATCCGACCAAGACTAGCTAATAAGTAAGTTAAGCTTCCGCTCTCAAGAGACAAGAGCGGGTAGAAAACAAAAAGTTTCACAATTTTTGTACCTTCATTTTCTTATATATTTTCTCTGCCGTCGGGCGCTCATACAGCTGCGACGGTATAATTTATATCTGAGGGAACGAGTGTAGCGCGGCGAAATTCAAAGTCCCGCGACATTACATCTCGACTGATCAGCAAAATGACATGACTCGAACCCCATAGAAAATCAGCAGAACATGTTGCAACAGTGGTTAAAACGGCATCAACATCCCCACAATTTCCTGGAACTGCGCGATCAAATCCTCCGGAAGCAGGAAGTGTTTAACACTTTCTCATCAGCTGACTTCCGTATGAGCGACAGTAACAGCTCGCTAGTCGTAGCTGAGTTACTGAAGAAAACAATGGAGGTGAATGCCTACAGTGGTTTGTCCATAAACAAGAATTTAGAACCCAATATTGTTACGTTCATGAGAAGGACGAAGAACCGTCTTCTCACTCTGATAGATTACTGTTTGAGTCTAGAGTTACGGACCGCGTCAGGAGATTTCTACTGAACTATATACAACCACATTTTTCAGTCAGAAAAAAATAAAAGCCTTTTCCTGTCCCAAAATGGACGCACGTGATTACTCCCACCGTGCGGGAGTTTATGAGGTGACGTATGGCTGCGGCAAAACATTTATAGAAGGGAAGGACTGTAGAAGAACGAATTAAACAGCACGAACGTCACACGCGGTGAAGACAAAGTGTGAAATCTGCATTAGCGGACCAGTAGACCTGCGGTCAGCACAGTGATTTCGAGACGTGGTTGTGCTGACAAAGTATGCAACATTTACAGAAGGAAAGTCCGAGAAGAGATTCGGATTTCCAAAAAGGAATGTAACTTCAATAGAGAAGACGGATACAGGCTTCCGGCTTCCCGCCATCAGGGAAGTAAACACGCAGCTACGGTGCGCGAGGAACACAAACAACGAGCAGGAAGTCACCTCTGCAGCACGAAAATAATATTTCGGTAAATCAAAAAATGGTTAAAATGGCTCTGAGCTCTATGCGACTTCACTGCTGTGGTCATCAGTCCCCTGTAACTTAGAACTACTTAAACTTAACCAACCTAAGGACATCACACACATCCATGCCCGAGGCAGGATTCGAACCTGCGACCGTAGCGGTCACGCGGTTCCGGACTGAAGCGCCTAGAACCGCTCGACCACAACGGCTAAGGAATACTAACTGACAGGAAAATCACATCCCCACACTGTTGTTGTTGTTGTGGTCTTCAGTCCTGAGACTGGTTTGATGCAGCTCTCCATGCTACTCTATCCTGTGCAAGCTTCTTCATCTCCCCGTACATACTGCAACCTACATCCTTCTGAATCTGCTTAGTGTATTCATGTCTTGGTCTCCCACTACGATTTTTACCCTCCACGCTGCCCTCCAATGCTAATTTTGTGATCCTTTGATGCCTCAGATGATGTCCTACCAACCGATCCCTTTTTCTGGTCAAGTTGTGCCACAAACTCCTCTTCCCCCCAACCCTGTTCAATACCTCCTCATTAGTTATGTGCCGGCCGGGGTGGCCGAGCGGTTCCAGGCGCTACAGCCCGGAACCGCGGGACCACTACGGTCGCAGGTTCGAATCCTGCCTCGGGCATGGATGTGTCTGATGTCCTTAGGTTAGTTAGGTTTAAGTAGTTCTAAGTTCTAGGGGACTGATGACCTCAGCAGTTAAGTCCCATAGTGCTCAGAACCATTTCAATCATTAGTTATGTGATCTACCCATCTAATCTTCAGCATTCTTCTGTAGCACCACATTTCGAAAGCTTCTATTCTCTTCTTGTCCAAACTATTTATCGTCCATGTTTCACTTCCATACATGGCTACACTCCATACAAATACTTTCAGAAACGACTTCCTGACACTTAAATCTATACTTGATGTTAACAAATTTCTCTTCTTCAGAAACGCTTTCCTTGCCATTGCCAGTCTACATTTTATATCCTCTCTGCTTCGACCATCATCCATTATTTTGCTCCCCAAATAGCAAAACTTCTTTACTACTTTAAGTGTCTTATTTCCTAATCTAATTCCCTCTGCATCACCCGATTTAATTCGACTACATTCCATTACCCTCGTTTTGCTTTTGTTGATGTTCATCTTATACCCTCCTTTCAAGACACTGTCCATTCCGTTCAACTGCTCTTCCAAGTCCTTTGCTGTCTCTGACAGAATTACAATGTCATCGGCGATCCTTAAAGTTTTTGTTTCTACTCACACTAAAGATTGTCAAAATTATCTGGATGGTTCTGAAACACACATGACACAGTGGAATGATAAAATAAAATTTGAACATTTTTGCTACGTTCAATCCGTAAATTACTTCTGAAGCAAATGAACAGAGTTCACTAATCTGTGAAAATGTATACTAGAATAAATTACGCTTTCTTTAATAACAGTTATAAGACTAACGTAGATTTTAGGATTCGGGTTAGGATGCTATCAGACGTAACGTGGCTTGTATCAGCGATAGTGTGGATCACACATAAGTTGTGTCAATATTTCACAAAAAAACTTGCATAAAATCGACAGTTGGCCACGCCCTTTTACAGTTCTAGTGAAAACAGTTTACTGGAGGTTACGACGGGAAGTGCTGTGTCGGTGTAGGCACGTACTGCGTGAACATAGCGTCCACCCTTGCACCGCTCACAAATGGCCCTCCTTCCACTTAAGGTGTGTGTGTGAGTGTTTGAGGTTTACGGGCGCTAAACAGCGGGGTCATCAGCGCCCATCCTTCCACTTAACAATTGTCATAGAGCATAATACTTGCACTGTATGTCTTTAAATACAGAATCAACATTCAATAGAAGTTCTAATTCTTTGCAAGCCTAGAATTCCAGCTGTTCCACTTCACTTCAGACAGCAGGAAACCTTGCATTTTCTTTAGGGGTTGAATTTTCAGTCCTCTAAAGTAGATGTTAAGTTAATATCTTTTGCATTCTCGTAGCTGTGACCAACAAGTGAGTTCGAGTTTTTTAAGGGCTACGCGATTATGAGACTGCCTGCCGAAGAGGCGAGCGGTTCTAGGCGCAACAGTCTGGAACCGCGCGACCGCTACGGTCGCAGGTTCGAATCCTGCCTCGGGCATGAATGTGTGTGATGTCCTTAGGTTAGTTAGGTTTAAGTAGTTCTAAGTTCTAGGGGACTGATGACCTCAGAAGTTAAGTCCCATAGTGCTCAGAGCCATTTGAACAATTTTTTTGATTATGAGACTCGTAGCTCAGAAACTTTACAAAGTAAAAGTATCAAATAAAAATTCAAAGTGAAGGTATTATTCTATAGTTTCAAGTAATATTCACTCGATATCTTAGAACTTAAATTTAATGTACTTTTCATCATGTTTCATATTTTTCCTGCAAAACAATATTTTAAATAGAATAAAAATTACACTATATTGTCCATAAATTGCTTTATAAACAATATTAGGTAACATTTTTATGATAGTTTTAACGGAGAGCGCTAGAAAATAAAAAAGTAAATTGAAATGGCTGTAACATCCGTAGATCCTGACGAGGAAGATGTCGGTCGTATGCTGTCAATGTTTCAAAGCAGCCCATCACAACCTAAGTATAGCACGAGCTTGAATATTTATAATTTTTTTCCATATTACAGACAAGGATCTCCATAAAACTTAAATCTGGAATCAATGTGTAATAAAAAGAGGTTCAAGCCCATGTAAGGTTATTAATGTTTATGAAATTTTTGTTCATGCTTAATGGATGAATAAAGGTTTTTTTAAATTGAATTAGTAATTGTTATGTTATTGTTGTATATCCCCATCAACAAGACAAAATTAGGTTCAAAATGAATCGTAGTTCGCTGAAAGCCGATATAACGTTCTCGACTTACAAGGTAGACAAATCGTCGCGTTCGGAAAATTACGCAATTTTTAGCGAATTTTAATTCGAAAACTAGAAAAATTTTAAAACAAAACTTTTTGAAAGTTGTATTCTTTTACAGTAACTGGCATTTGTAAAAATTATTTAGGATTTTAAAAAAATACGAAGTCCATTTTCTCATCTTTCGTGCGGTTTTAAATGGAATACGCCGTCCACACATGGATGTGTACGTTCTGCCTCAGCTGGCGCCATCTCTTTGTACCTTCTACGTCGCCTTTGGCGCGCTTTTGCCTCTCTAGCGTAGAGGCACTTCCTTCCGACTCTCCCTATTCTACCGTTACAATTCTACTGGCTCTGTGAATGGATCAGTAAATTATACACTCATTAAAAAAAGAAAAAACCCCTTCAGTCAATCGTGATTTTATTTTAATGCACAATGCATTTCGAGTCCTAGGGGCTTATTTTCAAGTGCTTTGGCAATCTAGATCAATCTTTTTTCAGGTTTGGTTTAATTTTGGACCTAGTAAGATTAGAGTCGCGTATTATAAAGTGACGTATTGTGAATATATGTTCACAAATCTAAGACAAATCGAAAAATAGCTTTCTGTTTCCAATAGTGAATACACGGTTTTGCAGCACAGTAATGTGTACACATGTTACACTAATACATTGACGAGTCAAATAAAGTGGTGCGCCTACCTAATATTGTGTAGGGCTCCTGCGAGCACGCACAAGTGCCGCAGCACCACTGGGCATGGACTCGACTTATGTCTGAAGCAGTGCTGGAGGGAACTGACACCATGAATCCTGCAGGGCTGTCCATATGTCCGTAAAAGTACGAGGGGGTGGAGACCTCTTCCGAACAGCACGTTGCAAGGTTTTACAGATATGCTTAATAATATTCATGTCTGGGGAGTTTGTTGACCAGTGGAAGTGTTTTACAGCAGAAGAGTGTTCATGGAGCGACTCTGGACGTGAGGGGTGTCGCATTGTCCTGCTGGAATTGCTCAAGTTCTTTGGAATGCACAATGGACATGAATGGATGCAGGTGATCAGACCGGATGTACGTGTCACCTGTCAAAATCGTATCTAGACGTACCAGGAGTCCCATGTCACTCCAGCTGCACACGCCCCACATCATTACAGAGCCTCCACCAGCTCGAACAGTCAAAAGTGTTCAAATTGCTAAGGTCATCGGTCCCTGTACGTACACACTACTTAAACTAACTTATGCTAAGAACAACACACACACGACCCATGCTCGAGGGAGGACTCGATCCTCCGGCGGGAGGGGCTTGGACAGTCGATGGCTCACATGCAGGATCCATGGATTAATGTGGTTGTCCCCATACCAGTACACGTTCATCCGCTCGATAAAATTTGAAACGAAGCTCTTCCGATTGGGCAACACGTTTCCAGTCATCAACAGTCCACTGTTGGTGTTGACGGGCCCAGGCCAGGAGTAAGGCTTTGTGTCGTGCAATCATCAAAGGTACAAGAGTGGGCCTTTGGCTAAGAAAGCCCGTATCGATGATGTTTCGTTGAATTGTTCGCACGCTGACACTTGTTGATGGCCCAACAATGAAATCTCCAGAAAGTTGCGGAAGTGTTGCACTTCTGTCACGTTGAAAGGTTCTCTTCAGTCGTCGTCGGTCCCGTTCTTGCAGGATCATTTTCCTGCTGCATTGATGTAGGAGATTTGATGTTTTACTGGATTCCTAATATTCACGGTACACTCGTGAAATGGTTATACGGGAAAATACCCACTTGATCGCTTCCTCGAAGATGCTGTGTCCATCGTTCGTACGGCGACGATATCCCCACGTTCAAACTCACCTAAATTTCGATAACCTGCCATGTAGCAGCAGTAACGGATCTAACAACTGCGCCAGACACTTTTTGTCTTATATAGGCGTTGCCGACCGAAGGGCCGTATTCTGCCTCTTAACATACTGTATCTCTATATTTGAATACACATGCCTACACCTGTCTCTTGTAATTAAAAACCAAAACAAGGCAAACAATTTTAAATGCAAAGTTGCTGCATTTCTGCAAACACATATGTGTTATCAGAAATAAAAGCAGTTGCTGCGTCAGTCACTTGTTTATTTTGGTACTACGTGTTTCCATGGTTCACATCTCCATCTTCAGGTATATATTTGTTTAATTACATGGCTGGTGTTGGTGAAGATCACAGATGTCTTTTCACAGACGCAGACCACGGGTGGTGTAGGTTATTTTGCGCCTGTTACTAATGATAAAAATGGTTGATTCAGAAAAGGCACTGCAGAGGTTAATAACATGAATTTCCGACAGTGAATTGTACTTACAGTGACGGTACTGTTGCCTAATGTGTGTCCTCTCCACTGCACATTATATTCACGCTGTCGTTTCAGAGAAGTTATGCATCTTAACGATATGTTTGTTTACATTGGCTATAGAGATATGAGATCAAATGGTTTCTGCAAAAATGTTTTTTTCTAAATACACGTATGGGCTGCACCAAAATACTAACACCTGCAGAAGTTACTTATTATATTACGTAGCTATATATACATTCCATTTTATGTGAATGTGCTGCAGCATTGGATACGAAAAATAATGATTAAATAGTTAAGTACAGAAATAGCTTCTCATTTTGTTTAAAAAAAATTTTAATGGGCTGCTGTTGAATACCGATTGTAAGATGTCAAGAACTATGCCCCTTTCATGAAGTCATTAAAGATCACCCAACTCACGTTGAGCGAACAGTAGGGCTGAACAAAAATGACTGACAAGGCACAATGCATCTTGTAGAGGGTGTAGTATGGACGTATTGGAATAATTAATGTCTGGTGATGGTTTCAAAGTAATTCACACGACATGAAAACTTTGTGGAAATGCGTGGATTTACTGGAGGCTAGTTTATCCCAGGGAAGTATTCAGAATTGACTGTGGCCAGCTGGGGAGCGGCGAAGGGAAGCGACAATAGGTAGCTTAGAGGGGCTCAAGCTCTGAGAAAGCGGCAATGGGGCGCAGCCTCCAGCTGCCTTAAGATGAGTGACAGTGAGTGGGTGGTTGACCCCATGCTGGTGTACCGGGAAGCAGATGGAGAACTTGTACGCCTGTTGATAAATGTCCGTCGTCCCATTTTCAGTGAAACATGCGAGAAAGCCGCGCAAAGCTATGGTGGAGCGGTCAACAGAGGCCAAAATATGCGTTGTTGTAACCGCAGGAACAAGCCAAGTCAAATTGCAGTACCTTAAGAATAGTACATGGGAAGAAGTTAAAACTGTAGCTTAAAACTGTAGCGCTGGACGCCAGGCGTGGCCGAAGGGTCAGCCGAGGCGGCACTCAAACGGCTGGGCAGCTGGGTGCTTTGATAAGAAAGTAAACAGCCCAGCAGATACAAACGAAGGTCTGTGCAGGGACTCATGATAAGCATTCAATTAGGAGTATCAACAGAAAGCATTCCTGGCTAGAGAGAGAGGTCTGGGAGTGGAGAAAGAAAGAAAGAGAGCCCTTGGTGGGGACCACGCTACGTCATGAGGAGCCAATGAAGGGCTCAGGACGCAGTGTGTGACCATATAGGGAGAGGCGTCTCTGCCCCTCCACTCAGCCTCTGAAGAACAATAGCAACAACAATGCTTTAACGATACCAAATAAGGACACGTTGCCTTCGACGCTACGTCATGCTAAGCGCTGGCGGGGTCGAAGGGGAAACGCTAACAAAACCCGAGAGCACGCCGCTCTGAGGTCTTGTCGTGGCGGTTCTTGTCTGGAGCGGTAGCAGAGTGAGAGTGCTAGCAGCAGCCGACTTGGGCTGGGGAACGGGCTGTAGGCAGTTAGCCGGAGATAGTCGCTGGAGAGCGTTAAGGCGTAGCCGCGGGACTCTAACGTAGGGAGTTAAGGAACATTGCAGACCTTCTAGTAGGCAGTCGGAACGGTGGAGTCAGTCACCGTCTCTGTATTAGACTTGGCCTTCCTGTGAGTGCAACCACCGTCAGATAGGGCGAATTGTATTCACATAGAATAAACTGTAATTTGTTAAAGTTATCACGACTTTAATTTCTATCACCTTCATAGCCTTGTGAAAACCAGGGATTTCTACATCTTAGCCAGATCAAAGTCTCCCTCTCATTACGGTCAACCGGCTAAAATCCCATCCACGAACCGTGTCGCTCAATCCCTCGCAATACCCACGCTTGGGACGCGACAGCGTGTTCATGACTACAGCAACTTCACACTGAATTCATGGTCCGCAGAGTCTGAAGTAAACCAGTTGAAGAGAAACAGAATGAAATAAGCCGGCCTCCAATGGGAACGTAGGACCAAGGAATTTGAAGTACTCTCCTGGGAGTCAGAATTCCGGAAAAATTGGTTTTATGCAGACGCTAACCTTGATGGATGGCCTGGGAGGAGCTAAATAGCAGAAGTTGAGAGGAAGGGAAATTTTGTGGGAATTTGTTCACTTCCCAGAGCAAGCACTGCTTTGTGCTGGGAAGCGATGCGTAATTAACATGACTTGCACTGCAATTGGCGTAAGTGATTTTGCTGGAGGGGAAATTGAGGTGAAGAGCGGACTGGGAGAAGCCTCCGTAGTGGTCTTCCATTCCCAGCTTGCCTTGAGTTCGGACGTGGCGTTCTTTACTCAGCTTGCCTGAGAGAGAATGAGCATCTCTGCAGTTTAGGACTTAGCAAACGGAACGATTGAGCTTGGAGATAGAAAGTTTTCGTTCAGCTATGTACTGAGCAAGATAGCTAGGAGTGAATAGACGAGTGCAGCCTTTCAGCCCCACGAGGCCGGCCAACGTCCTCACAACCATGACGCCCCGCCATGCTGAATTTGGTGATATTGCGCCCACTCCAGCTTGAATTAGGCCACTGATTAATTTGTTGAATCATGTCGGCAAAGTTTCCATGAGGCTTTCATGGGGCGTGTATTGTGGAATTCTTCTCGCACTTCGCGTTACGCCAGGGTCAGTCAATAGGAATTAAGTTTGATTATCGCGCTTTACTCCACGTGAATGCAATTTATTACCACTGCCTGTTAGGAGAGTCATGTAATGTGATGATTGAAGTTCGGGAGTTAAAATAAATTTGTGCTAATCGACTGCATCTGTTTTCAATCAAGTAGTTGAAATCCCAAGTCACTTTCTTAATTAATTTTATGTTCAACATTTGCATCTGGTGTTCAATAGCTGAACATAACATCAATGTGCACCCCTTTTTAATGAAAAGGGATCAACTCTGAATCAATTAATGTCAACACTGCCCCAGAGTTCAATCAGGAGTCACAGGGCCTTATTACTTTCTTTGCCTTATCTGACATTGCGGCAGTTTTGCACACTCTGTTGATCTGTTAGTCAATTACCTGGGGTGAACACACACCAAAACCAGATAAGTGACGGGTGGGGTGTTACAAGATATATGTACACTTCAGTTATTATATTAACTTCTTACCTATATAACAATTACAAGAGATCATACATATGTACTGTAAGTTGAAATTATTGAGGGACGACTAGGAGTATTACATTAATTGCTGTGCAGTGAAACTAAATTATGGAAATGCATTAAGTATTGTGAACGCTTTTGAAAAAGTTGATTAATCCTGTTTTTCAGTATTGAGACTGGATAGATGTTCCCCAAGGTTTTTTTCAGTGTGTGTGGATTTCTAGTTCTTCATACCTTTGTGTCCTTTGCTCACTGTATGAAGTGTTTCAAGGTTGCTTTCTACATTGATAAATGAATATCCTGTAACTTTTGTATTGGGGGCTTCTGCAGATTTGTGTGGTGTGTTTTACAGGAAGCCATTGATGTGTTCTTTGAATATGGTTGTAAGTACATTTCAGTGTCAGAAATTCATGTTTTCCAACATCCAAAGCGCCTTTCTAAATCAATAATTTCTGTCATTAGCAATCTTGAAGAGATTGGCAATCTGCTGAGAAATCTTCCCTAGGAAAGGCAGGCTTATGAATGTGGTCTTTTTGTTTGTGGATGGTTGTTCAGCAATTCTCACCAAATTGCAAAACCTCTTCAAGACATACAACATAAAAATAACCTTGTTCACCACCAACAAAACACAAAATAAATTTACACACTGCACCAAAACTACTAAACAACAGTATCAAAAGTCAAGTGTACAGACGCTCGTTTGCAACTAATGTCCAAGCTGCTACATTGGAAAAACTGGTAGAAGCTTCACAACAAGATTTAAAGAACACATAGATGCACTTCGTCTTAACAACCTGAACAAATCCAGCTTTGCCTCACATCTTGCCCAACACAATCATTTTGCAAAAAACATAGAACAAAATCTCCAAATACTCCATTTTGCCAACAAAGGCACTATACTTGACCTTCTTGAGGAAATTGAAATATTTATCTACACAAATACAGCATCTGACTACCTACTCATTGACGCAACTGAGCCGACCGCTGTGGCCGAGCGGTTCTAGGTGCTTCAGTCTGGAACCGCGCGACCGCTACAGTCGCAGGTTCGAATCCTGCCTCGGGCATGGATGTGTGTGACGTCATTAGGTTAGTTATGTTTAAGTAGTTCTACGTTATATGGGACTGATGACCTCAGATGTTAAGTCCCATAGTGCTCAGAGCCATTTGAACCATTCTGACCAAACTGAACTGAAAAAGAAAAATATATCCTTCAGAACTTTAAAGATTTACTAGTTCAAAACCAGTAATCACTAAACCAACCCTACACTGCCTCCCCAACCCCCCCTCCCATCACCCCTCTACCTCTCTCCTTACATCTAACTTCAATGGTGTCAATGTAAATATCCTACCACGGAATAAAACCTGTAGTACTCAATTCAAAAAAAGGTTTTGCATCAACTCGGTTCAGAGAGTTCCGAAATCTGTACAGAAAATTGGAATAGAGATCAACATAAACATCATTTCCGCCCTTTTTATTGCTCATGAAAAACAAACATTGCATGTTGTACCACGATAGAGGGTAGACCCTCTGTGGTGGTGGTCCAGATTGCTGTACACACCGGTACCTCTGATAGCCAGTAACACGTCCCCTTGCATTCATGCATGCCTGTAATTGTCGTGGCATACTGTCCACAAGTCTATCAAGGCACTACTGGTCCAGACTGAACATTCCTCAACAGCGATTCGGCGTAGATCCCTCAGAGTGGTTGGTAGGTAAAGTCGTTCACAAACAGCCCTTTTCAATCAATTCCAGGCATGTTCGATGGGCTTCATGTCTAGAGAACATGCTGGCCTTTCTAGTCGAGCTATGTCGTTATCCTGCAGGAAGTCATTCACAAGGTGTGCTGGATGGGGGCGAGAATTGTCGTCCACGAAGACGAATACCTCGCCAATACGCTGCCGATAGGGTTGCACTATCGGTCTGAGGATGGCATTCACGTGTCTTACAGCCATTACGGCGCCCTGCATGACCACCAGCGGCGTACGTCGGCCCCACATAATGCCACCCCAAAACAGCAGGGAACCTCCACCTTGCTGCACTAGTTCGACAGTGTGCATAAGGCGTTCAGGTTGACCGGATTGCCTCCAAACCCGATGGTTGTCTGGTTGAAGGCATATGCGATACTCATCATGAAGCCAATCCTGAGCAGTCCATTCGGCATGTTGTTGGGCCCATCTGTACCGCACTGCATGGTGCCGTGATTGCAAAGATGGACCTCGCCATGGAGGTCGGGAGTGAAGTTGCGCATCATGCGCCCTATTGCGCGCAGTTTGAGTCGTAACACGACGTCCTGTGGCTGCACGGAAAGCATTATTCAACATGGTGGCGTTGCAGTCAGGGTTCCTCCGAGCCATAATCCGTAGGTAGCGATCATCCACTGCAGCAACAGCCCTTTGGCGGCCTGAGCGAGGCATGTCATCGACAGTTCCTGTCTCTCTGCATCTCCTCCATGTCTGAAGAACATCACTTTGGTTCACTACGAGACGCTGGACACTTCCCTTGTGGAGAGCCCTTCCTGGCACAAAATAACAATGAGGATGCGGTCGAACCCCGATATTGACCGTCTAGGCGTGGTTGAACTACAGACGACACGAGCCGTGTACCTCCTTCCTGGTGGAATGACTGGAACTGATCGGCTGTCGGACCCCCTCCGTCTAATAGCCGCTGCTCATGCATGGTTGTTTGCATCATTGGGCGGCTTTAGTGACATCTCCGAACAGCCAAAGGGACTGTGTCTGTGATACGATATCCACAGTGAATGTCTGTTTTCAGGAGTTCTGGGTACCCGATTTATACGAAAACTTTTGATGTGTGTATATTTCTAAGTGGTGAAGCCCTCTACTATCAACATAAATCAGTACTTATATACATATTACTTCTAGCTGGAACAAACAGAATCTGCCTTTACCAATATTTCAGACCACGTTAATGTCAGAACAAAAATAAGTCAACAGTTAGCTTGAACTTTTGTTCTTGGTTTTTAAATATAAAGTGCATGGTCATACAAACAGCTATAGTCCATTACAAACACTATAACATTTATACCTATTACCTTCAGCTAAAATAAACACAAGCTACTCTTACTAATATTCCAAATCATGTTAACGTAAGAACATTATTTAAAATTTAAATTTACATATAAAGGTGGTGGTCATACAAACAGCTGTTTCTCATTGCAAATACAATAACTCTGTATTATTAACTCCTGGGCATTCATGTTAAGGCCAATCTTGATTAAAATATTTGCTATTAACTGACTGTATTCTACGTTAATATACGAATAGAAATAAGATATCAGGTCACTTTAATTTTGTTCTTGTAGTAATTTATTTATTTATTTTATCTCGTGCTCTCATGTTATCACCAGTCTGGTTAAAATATTTGCCTTTATATCGACTTTAATAAATGTAAAAAATAACAAATTACATCTGTGTGCAAAGTATGCATATGCCATATCTTTTTGTCAAGATTTATGTTACAAACAACAGTTGTATAGCACTTGCTAGATGCTGGCAAATTTTCGTTGTCTGAGTGTACATTAATATAGACTGTGTAATAGTGTGTGAAGTGATATACCAACTGGCCATCAAAACGGAAGCAGAGAGACGGACACTAACGAAAAAAGCCGCCCATACTGTCGCAATAAGTAAAAAACTAAATTTAAATCCATATCGACAGATAAACAATAGTCATGGCGATACATTAAAGCGTGTTCCATCTTATTATCACAGAGCCAGCACCCAGCATTATGCCAGAAATAATGAACTTCCAGAAACCATCTGAAGATGAACCTGAAAAGGTTCGAAAACTGGTTCAGGGAATAAAACATAATTATTAAAAAAAGTGACTGGTTGCGGTTTTATGTAACTTATTTACCGTAAACAATTCTCCACCTGAAGATGATGGCGTGAACCATCGAAACGTGTAGGAGCAAAATAAACAAGTGACTGTTGCCGAATCTGTTTTATTTGTATTGATAAACAGTCAAAGACCTCATGATGGACGAAATATTCACATGAGTTATTATTTGAAAGAAGATACAACGTTATTACAGTATTAGTTGTTACGAGACATCATTTACAAAACAAATATTTGTGAACTTGTCAAATGTGGTGAATGTTATCAAATGGTTTGCAGTGTTAAATATTTGTTTAATTAGGGAAAAATGAGCTTTTAAATTTACTGAGAAAACTGTGGCTGCTAAACTCTGTTTATTCATTCAACATATTTTCAGAAGATTTTTCTTTATGTAACATTATTTATGTTTGCTCTTGTAGACCAAGTTTCTTAGCATGGTTTTCTGTCTGTAGTGCTGTTAGGCTGTTGTGGATGTCACTTACTCTTTTTTCTATTAAGGTACATGTAGTTGGCTATTGTGGGTTTGTCAGAGTGGTTAAACATAAACGCATTAGTGTGTCCTTCATAACATGTGTAGAGAGTTCTTTCTGTTTTGACTATGTAAAATGCAGGGCAGCAGTTACATTGCAATTTATATATTACAGAGGTGTTTGTGTTTACTGTGTCCATGTTTGGTTCAAAAATGGTTCAAATGGCTCTGAGCACTATGGGACTCAACTGCTGTGGTCATAAGTCCCCTAGAACTTAGAACTACTTAAACCTAACTAACCTAAGGACATCACACACATCCATGCCCGAGGCAGGATTCGAACCTGCGACCGTAGCAGTCGCACGGTTCCGGACTGCGCGCCTAGAACCGCGAGACTACCGCGGCCGGCTCCATGTTTGGTGTTTGTTGTTTGTGGAGAAGTATATTTTAACATTAATTTTTCTAAATAAGTTAGCAATATTTTGTGATGCTGTGCCTAAAAAGGGAATGATTGTGAAAATATATTTTGTGTAAGTTGTTATTCCTGTAGTGCTTCAATTACAGGTGTTGCTCTACATTTTGTTCTACAGTTTGTCAACAGATTTTTCTGAATACCGTTTACTTATTGCAGTTACTTTGATCGTATCAATTTCTATTTAAAAACACCAATATTAAAATATCAAAGTTTATTTTTTCCTAAATAAACAAATATTTAATAGTGCAACCATTTGACAACATTCATCCGAATTTGAAATATTCACAAACGCTTTGTAAGTGATATGTTGTACAGCTAATGAACTAGTAGCTTTGTATCTTCTTTGAAATAACAGAAGCTTTGTATTTGTAGAACTGCAGCATCTTTGCTTCTAAAACACTTTGACTCGGTTTGATTATTGTGTGCACATGTGCTGTAGAATCGAAAGTGTATATATGTGTGTGTAAAGATGTTTAGTCATACTGTGCTTCGAAACGATGTATCCACTGATGGAAACAGTAAGCTATTCTTCAATTTGTCTTAGTTTTGTAAACTTACATTGACAATATGCTACTTTGTAATATACCTTATTAAGTTACCATGTCAACAGTTAACCTAAATCTGCTAAAAATCGATGGGGATTGTCAAAGCACGTGATGATAAACCCCTAGGGCTCAAAATACAGCGTGCATTGAAATGAAATCGCGGTTCTGAATGAAGGCGGTTATTTATTTTACGAAAGTAATATGGTAACGCAAGTAACATTGACACCAATGGGTAAAATTATACTATACAGTATTTTACAGCTTATAATACAGATACAGAAAATGTCCGTATTCAGTACAAAGTTATAAGTTTACTTAAATACTGACAGAGTATATACAAAATATAGGAAAAAATTATAAAGAAGTGAAATTATGAGTGGCATTAAGTGTTGGTGTTGCGCAGTCCCGTTCACTCGAAATCCTGATCATGATCAACTGTTTTAACAGCATGGAAACGAACGACACACACTGTAATCACTTGAGTCTGCATGGAATGGTTTCGAAAAATCCTTGACGCTGCTTCGGAGCTGTGTGTCACGAGGTACGTTCGCATAGGTCTCACAGTTCCCCGTAAATTGCCTGTCGGTGGTGCGTGGGAGCGTAGCTAGCGCCTGATAGCGTCTCCAATTGTAAGGTTTCTAGGTTATTTTTGTTATTCAAGAGAAATGATGTAAGCTCTATTTTCATTCGATGTGTCATACTTCAAATCTGTGTACTGGATATTTTTCAGACAGAGGTTTTAAACAGTTGATATTTTATATCACAGAGGCTCTGACTACAAACAATGTGATCTCTGATTGCTAGTAGCATTGTCGTTGGTGTAGCATTCCAGATGTTGGTCGTGCTGAGAGGTTTGGGAATAGTTTTCAGAGCTTGGAGAGAAAGATACCGAGAATGCTGAATTTTGGAAATACAATTTGGTGACGTTTAATTTCCGAAGTAAAGCTTTC
Source organism: Schistocerca nitens (assembly GCF_023898315.1). Classification (NCBI taxonomy): domain Eukaryota; kingdom Metazoa; phylum Arthropoda; class Insecta; order Orthoptera; family Acrididae; genus Schistocerca; species Schistocerca nitens. Next base: position 22,013,708 of record NC_064623.1, on the reverse strand, counting down.
TACCTTCCAAACTATGCAGAAGCTCTCCTGCGAACCTTGCAGAACTAGCACTCCTGAAAGAAAGGATACTGCGGAGACATGGCTTAGCCACAGCCTGGGGGATGTTTCCAGAATGAGATTTTCACTCTGCAGCGGAGTGTGCGCTGATATGAAACTTCCTGGCAGATTAAAACTGTGTGCCCGACCGAGACTCGAACTCGGGACCTTTGCATTTCGCGGGCAAGTGTTGTACCATCTGAGCTACCGAAGCACGACTCACGCCCGGTCGTCACAGCTTTACTTCTGCCAGTATCTCGTCTCCTACCTTCCAAACTTTCCAGAAGCTCTCCTGCGAACCTTGCAGAACTAGCACTCCTGAAAGAAAGGATACTGCGGAGACATGGCTTAGCCACAGCCTGGGGGAGGTTTCCAGAATGAGATTTTCACTCTGCAGCGGAGTGTGCGCTGATATGAAACTTCCTGGCAGATTAAAACTGTGTGCCCGACCGAGAATCGAACTCGGGACCTTTGCCTTTCGCGGGCAAGTGCTCTACCCTCTGAGCTACCGAAGCACGACTCACGCCCGGTCTTCACAGCTTTACTTCTGCCTGTATCTCGTCTCCTACCTTCCAAAGTTCGGTAGCTCAGATGGTAGAGCACTTGCGTGGGTCCTTGCCGGATTTCAGAATGGCCACGACCCCCGCGTGTTTCCACGCAGAGGGGTAGACACCTGACCGGAGAATCTCGTTGAAAACATCGGCAAGTTGCCGGTGCAAGCCCGGCGGAAGGTTCTTCAGCAGGAGGGTTGTGACGCCATCGCTGCCTCCAGCCTTCTCGGGGTTCAGCGAGCGAAGCTGCACAGCGACTTCCTCCTCCGCTATCGGCTCGATAACGTCGCCTTCCTCCCTTGCGGCGCAGAAGGTTGGTAGCTGCTCGTGGACCCGCCGTATGTGGTCGTCGTCGATGGCGTCGGCCACCGGTGTGAAGTTTGCTGCAAATGCGTCAGCCAGGACGCCGGCTTTCGCGTCGGGGTCGCTGGCGAAGTCGCTCCCGACCTGTAAAGGCGTTATTCGCTGTCACCGGCGTAGGAAGGACTTTACCACCCTCAAGGCACTGCCATCCTCAGGATTGAGGGTAGACACAAGGTCTTCCCACTCCTGGTTCCGGCGATGCTCGACTGCTGCCTTAATTTCCCGTCTCATGCGGATTAAGCGGCGCTTCGTGTCTTGTTCTGCGAGTGAGCTGCCATTCACGAAACAGTCGGTTCTTCTCCTTGATCGCGTCCAGGATGGGGCGCGATAGCCGTCGCGAGATGTCTCGCGGTCCTTAGCGACGTCTCGGCGTGGCTTCCTCCGCTGCTCGGAGTATTCTTCGGGTGAAGAACGCTAGGGCGGCGTCTGCCCCTACCACGGCGGGGTTTGGCGCGTCCTCGAGCAGTTCGAGGGCTTTCTTTTGAAAGCGCTCTGCGTCGAGCCTGCGATAGCTCGGACGGCTGTCTGGAAGAGAAGCTCCAGCCACGTCGAGGCCAAAAATGACCGGTACGTGGTCGTACACGTGGTCTAGGGGTGGCGTCTTTGATTCATAATCAAAACGTCTTCGGTCCCGGGTTCGATCCCCGCCACTGCCTAAATTTTGATAAATAATCAGCATTGGCGGCCGAAGACTTCCGGCATAAGAAGTCAGCCTCATTCTGCCAACGGTCTTGTCAAAGAGGGCGGAGGAGCGGATAGAGGTTCAGGGCACTCTCTTGTCCTAGGGGTGGCAAATTGCCCCTAAAGGCGGAAGAATCAGCAATGATCAACGACATGAGGATGCAGAAGGCAATGGAAACGACTGCATTAAAGACCCGTAACGTGTATCCACAGGACATGTGGCCTGTAATTGAAGAAGTGTCATGTTGATCTCTCCATTGGCAAAAGGTTCCGGAATAGTACCCCATTCGGATCTCTGGGAGGGGACTGCCAAGGGGCAGATTACCATGAGAAAAAGTTTGAATAATCTACGAAAGGATAACGTTCTACGAGTCGGGGCGTTGAATGTCAGAAGCTTGAACGTGGTAGGGAAACTAGAAAATCTGAAAATGGAAATGCAAAGGCTCAATCTAGATATAGTAGGGGTCAGTGAAGTGAAGTGGAAGGAAGACAAGGATTTCTGGTCAGATGAGTATCGGGTAATATCAACAGCAGCAGAAAATGGTATAACACATGTAGGATTCGATATGAATAGGAAGGTAGGGCAGAGGGTGTGTGACTGTGAACAATTCAGTGACCGGGTTGTTCTAATCAGAATCGACAGCAGACCAACACCGACAACGATAGTTCAGGTATACATGCCGACGTCGCAAGCTGAAGATGAACAGATAGAGAAAGTGTATGAGGATATTGAATGCAGTATGTAAAGGGGGACGAAAATCTTCTAGTCATGGGCGACTGGAATGCAGTTGTAGCGGAAGGAGTAGAAGAAAAGGTTACAGGAGAATATTGGCTTGGGACAAGGAATGAAAGAGGAGAAAGACTAATTGGGTTCTGCAACAAGTTTCAGCTAGTAATAGCGAATACCCTGTTCAAGAATCACAAGAGGAGGAGGTATACTTGGAAAAGGCCGGGAGATACGGGAAGATTTCAATTAGATTACATCATGGTCAGACAGAGATTCCGAAATCAGATGCTGGATTGTAAGGCGTACCCAGGAGCAGATATAGACTCAGATCACAATATGGTAGTGATGAAGAGTAGGCTGAAGTTCAAGACATTAGTCAGGAAGAATCAATACGCAAAGAAGTGGGATACGGAAGTACTAAGGAATGACGAGATACGTTTGAAGTTCTCTAAAGCTATAGATACAGCAATAAGGAATAACGCAGTAGGCAGTACAGTTGAATAGGAATGGACATCTCTAAAAAGGGCCATCACAGAAGTTGGGAAGGAAAACATAGGTACAAAGAAGGTAGCTGCGAAGAAAACATGGGTAACAGAAAAAATACTTCAGTTGATCGATGAAAGAAAGAAGTACAAAAATGTTCAGGGAAATTCAGGAATACAGAAATAAAAGTCGCTGAAGAATGAAATTAATAGTATGTACAGGGAAGCTGAGAGGAAATGGCTGAATGAAAAATGTGAGGAAATTGAAAAAGAAATGACTGTCGGAAGGACTGACTCAGCGCATAGAAAAGTCAAATTACCTTAGGTGAAAGTAAAAGCAATGGTGGTAAGATAGTGCAACGAGAATTCGACTGTTAAATGCAGAGGAGTGAGCGGATGGATAGAAAGAGCACATTGAAGGCCTCCATGAGGGGAAGATTTGTCTGATGTGATAAAAGAAGAAACAGGAGTCGACTTAGAACAGATAGGAGATCCAGTACAAGAATCAAGTTTTAAAACAGCTTTGGAACTCTTTAAGATCAAATAAGGCAGGAGCTATCGATAACATTGCATTAGAATTTCTAAAATCATTGGGGAAAGTGTCAACAAAACGAGTATTCAAATTGGTGTGTAGAATGTATGAGTCTGCGACATACCATCTGACTTTCGGAAAAATTTCATCCACACAATTCCGAAGACTACAAGACCGCACAAGTGCGAACATTATCGTACAATCAGCTTAACAGCTCGTGCGTCCAAGCTGCTGATGATAATAATATACAGAAGATAGGGAAAGAAAATTGAGGATGTGTTGCATGGCGATCAGTTTGGCTTTAGGAAACATAAACACACTTGAGAGGCAATTCCGACGTTGCGCTTGACAGTGGTAGCGAGACTGAAGAAAGATCAAGGCACGTTTAAAGGATATGTCGACGTGGAGAAAACTTTCGACTGTGTAAAATGGTGCAAGGTGTTCGAAATGCTGGGAAAAATAGGGGTAAGCTAATGGGAGAGACGGGTAATACACAACTTGTACGAGAGCCAAGAGGGACTAATAACAGTGGACGACCAAGGATGAAGTGATCGGATTAAGAAGGCTGTAAGGCAGGGACGTAGTCTTTCCCCCCTGCTCTTCAATCTCTACGTCGAGGAAGCAATGATGGAAATAAAAGAAAGGTTCAGGAGTCAAATAAAAATTCAAATTTAAAGGATACCAACGATACGACTCGCTGACGACGTTGGTACCCTGAGTGAAACTCAAGAAGAATTACAGGATCTGCTGAATGGAATGAACAGTCTAATGAGTACAGAATATGGATTGAGAGTAAATCGAAGCAGAAGTGGAAGAAATGAGAAAAGTGGGTAACATGACATCAGGATTGATGGCCACGAAGTAGATGGAGTTAAGGAATTACGCTAGCTAGTCAGCAAAATAACCAATGACGGACGGAGCAAGAACATCGAAAGCAGACTAGCACTGACAAATATGGCATTCCTGGCCAAAAGAAGTTCACTAGTATCCAACATAGGCCTTAATTTGAGAAAGAAATTTCTGAGACTGTGTGTTTGGAGCCCAGCGTTGTGCAGTAGTGAAACATGGACTGTGGGAAAACCGGAACAGAAGAGATTCTAAGCATTTGAGATGTGGTGCTACAGACGAATGTTGAAAATTAGGTGGACTGATAACGTAAGGAATGAGGAGGTTCTGCGCAAAATGGGAAAGGAATTTATGGAAACACTGACAAGAAGGAATTTATGGAAACACTGATAAGGAGAAGGGACAGGACAATAGGACATCTGTCAAGACATCAGGAATGACTTCCACTGTAGTAGAGGGAGCTGTAGAGGACAAAAACTGTAGACAGAGATTGCAGTAAATCCTGAAAATAATTGCGGACGTAGGTTCCAAGTGCTGCTCTGACAAGGGCAGTCCACGACGTTTGGAACGCGGATTTACTTCAAACTTCGCACACTCGGAGTGCTCCATTAGGACAACAAAATGTGTAACCAGTAGCGCGTACTTCTCAAGCGTTACTGAGAAAATCTCAAGATAATTTCGGTCGTCAAGTATATACCTGTGTGTGGCCGTTTTTACCATGAAGCGGCGGCAGCCGAGTGGGTAGCGTTCAAGCCCCGTAATCACTGGATCGCTGGATCGAGTCCCGTTCGTCACTCTTTTTATTTCTAACACAATTTTCTTTACTAGTTACAATTGATATAATGGGAAAAATACATGTAATCGGATGAACTTTTATTAAATTTACAATGGTATTTGGCAGTATACAAATTTTTATTATCACAAATAATATAATATTCATAAGTATCGACTAGTAAACGACCAAACGCATAAAGTGATGCTGAAAATATGTGCTTGTCCGTGTCTTCAAAACTGTTCGTATTTAATCGAAAATTGCCTCTTGAAGACGCTATTAAAATACACTCGATACTGCATGATCCGTTATCAGCGCCGATATTTGAGGAAATGCTACGTTATGCATGGTTTTCTTCCAAATTCTTGGCTGAAAGAGAGGTTTTTGAAAATTTTAACGAGGTTTGTTTTTCCACGTAAAATCTCAAAAGACCTTGCGTATGCGGAAACAGCATTTATTCAATGCAGCTGGTGCCGTTTAACTTTGTTTTCCATGTTTTTACGAAAAATACCATTCTGCCATTGTACTCGTAATGTCGAAAGCGACGAGTAATTGTACATCTTTCGAAAGCCGTCTGCGCTGGTCAAATCTTGGAGGTAACAAGTAGTTTCGGGCTCCTTCCAGGTATAAGGGATTGCTCAAATCACGGACAAGCAGACATTTTCAGTATCACTTTATGCGTTTGGTCGTTTACTAGTCGATAGTTATGAATATTATATTATTTGTGATAATAAACATTTGTAGACTGCCAAATAACGTTGTAAATTTAATAAAAGTTCATCCGATTACACGTATTTTTCCCATTATATCAATTGTAACGTAGATAGTAAAGAAAACGACTGTGTTACAAATAAAAAAAAACTGACGAACGGGACTCGATCCAGCGATCAGGGGCTTGAACGCTACCCACTCGGCTGCCGCCGCTTCCTGGTAAAAACGGCCAGCACAGGTATATACATGACGACCGAAATTATCTTGCGATTTTCTCAATAACGGTTGAGAAGTACGCGCTACCGCTTACACACTTTGTTGTCCTAATGGAGTACTGCGAGTGTGAGAAGTTTGAAGTAAATCCGCGTTCCAAACGTCGTGGCCTCCCCTTGTGAGATGAAGAGGTTGGCACAGGAGAGGAGTTCGTGTTGGGTCGCATCAAATGAGTGAGAAGACTGATGAGCAAAAAAAAAAAAAAAATCCGTGATATATGTGAATATTGCATTCAAAATGTGCCGCGAACACAGATAGTAGTGAAGAAGTAATAAAATAAAGTGTTATGGTTTAGGCGCCAGTTTTCCTGAATGAACAACGGAAACTAAGTAAGCGACGAACATCTTTCATCTTTTTGTGGGGGATGTCAGCGAGGAAAAGTTTCGTAAAGGTTTGAAATCACGTGTAAAGTCTGCAAAAAGTCACTAGTGCTCTCATTCACAGATGCTGGATGAATGAAGTATGGCTACTTCTGCGTCATGAGGTACACTTCTTTTCTCCCGCACCCGAAACCCTTTGGTTTTTAGAAATATATAAGATATCCTGTTTTAATTCACGGTACAAACAACCCTCATTGCAAATTTTATTGCAAATTTTATCTATACACTTGCAGCCGTTTCAGCGTGAAGGGGTAACAGACATACTACAACGCACAAAAACTTTCAGTTTTATAATATATGTAAGATATAGAGTGACAATTATTGAACTATGTGAAAAAAAACCTAAATCAGTTACTAACTACGGCGTACATACACTTTATTCAACATGTAAACGTCACTACCCCTTTTCGGATGTAGGTTGTGACATGTTCGATATGCGTGCCATCATTGGCGACTATGTGACGCAGACGAATAGCGAAATTCTACACTAGCCGGTGAAGTGTCGGAACATCGACGGTGTCGATGACCTCCTGAGTGCCTGTTTTCAGCTCAGCATTGGTTTGGGGTTATTGCTGTACGCATTGTCTTTAATACAGCCTCACAAAGATTAGTCGCATGTCTTCAGATCCAGACCCATGCCAGTGGCCTCTGGGTGCCCCAGAACACGAATGCGGTCCTCAAACTGCTCCTCCAGGGCATCAAACACTATCCTGCTTCTATGGCGGTCGAGTTCCGCCTTTCATGAAGCACATATTCTCAAAATCAGGATGACTTTGGAAAATGGGGATGAAACCATTTTCCACGACCTTCACGTACCGTTCGGTAGTTACCGTGCCATCAAGGTAAATATCGCACCGATTATTCCGTGATTGGATATTGCACACCAGACAGTCATCCGTTGAGCGTGAAGAGACTTCTCGGTCGCGAAATGCGGATTCTCAGTCCCCCAAATGCGCCAGTTTTGCTAGTTGACGAACCCTCAAAAATGAAGGTGGGCTTCGTCGCTAAACCAAACTATGCCAGCGCATACTATCTCCCAGAGTGCCGCGTGGCCAGCAGTTTGAACATCCTAACACAAACCGTAATGACGATTTTATTGCGCGCATTTCAATAATATTGTCTCCCTGTATAAGATAACAGGCATAGCGTCAATCACAGGGATGAACAAATTTATTGTTACAATGAGCGGAGTTACCTACAACCTCTCTCAGTTGGGGAATCGCTGTTCAAGAAGGTCAAGCCTCGCAATTCTTATGTCGGAAACTAAATCTTCACTTCTGGGTATCACCCGTTTATCCCTTAGTGGCTTTCTCTGTCGTCCTAAAAACGTGTGGCAGATGTACGCGTAAAACGAAGGAATATTTTTCTGTAACGACTGTGCGCTTGCAGGTTGTTACTGTGACAATAAAAAAGGATAAGCACGGAAGTCGTCGTTCTTCCTGTGGTTTTCCCATCCTGCGGAAAGACTTCCGCTACGAGAATCCTTATAGTGGGCCCGCGGTGCCTGCGATGCTCACTGCGTGTGATTCCCTCTCGGTCTCAACAACAGCTGACAATGCATCCAGTGGGGGTAGCTGCTCCGTTGCTGGTTTTGCTGGTGGCGAACGGCACTACGGTGCTCGACTGTGTCTGCAATAAGATCTCCACATACAACTTCGAGGGCTACGGTGCAGACTGGATATATAACGCCTACTGTGGAGAATTCAGTGAGTACTTTCTCGTATAGCACTGATTCACACTACTTCAATCACCGTCCAGTTTTGAAGTACTCAGACTAGGCTTTGCTTGCATACATCGTTATCAAACAAGATAAAACATTCACAGTCTGACAGCAAATGACTGTGACACTCACTACACATCAATCGACTTTGTCCAGCCTTTCGCGTGTGACCAGATCGTACGAAGTGCGGTTTGGAAGGCTGAAAATAATCAGTCTACATCTCTTCATTGAGCCCAAGACGTTTTCGAAATGTGTGAGAGTGCGTGTTAGACAGAGGTTGTGGAATGTGATGGGTAGGATGCATAATACTTTTTCGATGGTTTTCAACCATTGTTTCGTCCAACGTAATTCATTTTATGTTAACATCGACCACCTTATTCTCTTTTGCTCACCGCGTACTTACATCCTATGAATGCACTCTTATTTGCCCAGTATGTATAAGCTATTACTTTGATTTTGTTAAAGACCTTTTGATACCATAACTTTGAACTCATAGTCCTACACATAATATATTAGCTTGTGATGCTACACTACTGGCCATTAAAATTGCTACACCACGAAGCTGACGTGTTACAGACGCGAAATTTAACCGACAGGAAGAAGATGCTGTGATATGCAAATGATTAGCTTTACAGAGCATTGACACAAGGTTGGCGCCGGTGGCTACACCTACAACGTGCTGACATCAGGAAAGTTTCCAACCGATTTCTGATACACAAACAGCAGTTGATCGGCGTTGCCTGGTGAAACGTTGTAGTGATGCCTCCTGTAAGGAGGAGAAATGTGTACCATCGCGTTACCGACTTTGATAAAGGTCGGATTGTAGCCTATCGTGATTGCGGTTTTATTATATCGCGGCATTGCTGCTCGCTTTGGTCGAGATCTAATGACTGTTAACAGAATATGGAATCGGTGGGTTCAGGAGGGTAATACGGAACGCCGCATGGCTGTAACGGATCGTGCATTCACGTCTCCATCCCTGAGTCAACAGACGGGGACGTTTGCAAGTCAACAACCATCTGCACGAACTGACGTTTGAAGCAGCATGGACTATCAGCTCGGAGACAATGGCTGCGGTTACACTTGGCGCTGCATCACAGGCAGGAGCGCCTGCGATGGTGTACTCAACGACGAACCTGGGTGCACGAATGGCAAAACGTCATTTTTTCCGATGAATCCAGGTTCTGTTTACAGCATCATGATGGTCGCACCCGTGTTTGGCGACATCGCGCTGAATGCACATTGCGAGCGTGTGTTCGTCATCGCCATACTGGCGTATCATCCGGCGTGATGGTATGGAGTGCCATTGGTTACACGTCTCGGTCACCTCTTGTGCGCATTGACGACACTTTGGACAGTGGACGTTACATTTCAGATGTGTTACGACCCGTAGCTCTACCCTTCATTCGATCCCTGCGAAACCCTACATTTCAGCAGGACAATGCACGACCGCATGTTGCAGGTCCTGTACGGGCCTTTCTGGATACAGAAAATGTTCGACTGCTGCCCTGACCAGCACATTCTCCAGATCTCTCACCAATTGAAAACGTCTGGTCATTGGTGGCCGTGCAACTGGCTCGTCATAATACGCCAATCAGTACTCTTAATGAATTGTGGTATCGTGCTGAAGCTGCATGGGCAGCTGTACCTGCACACGGCATCCAATCTCTGTTTGACTCAATGCCTAGGCGTATCAAGGCCGTTATTACGGCCAGAGGTGGTTGTTCAGGGCACTGATATCTCAGAATCTATGCACCCAAATTGCGTGAAAATGTAATCACATGTCAGTTCTGGTATAATATATTTGTCCAATGAATACCCGTTTATCAACTGCATTTTTTCCTGGTGTAGCAATTTTAATGGCCAGTACTGTACTGTCATACTTAGTCCTGTTACACACAAGTTAAGTTTCCAAATCACTATATGCAACTTGGATATAGATGACTTTTGCAATACAGATGGTCAACGTTATACCAATCAGAGAATGATTAGTTTACGTGTAACAGTTAAGAAAGGCACGTAGCTAAAGTATAACACTAACTTTCGTGCCTTGTCACTGCATATCCATTCCTGATACTTCGACGCTTAAGACTTAGAAATTCACCACGACATTTAGTGACGTTCAATACTATGGTTTAATTAATATTCCTTACGGTATATATAGTTCTCGTTCCAACATAACTGACAATATGGTAGACAAACATACCAACGGTGCTGGCACACATTGCCTTTTCTTTCTACCCATAGGCATTAAGACTTATGCCCGCCTTTAATTCAAGCTGGCCGATGCTATTTCATGAGATCTTGACGCCAATTTAAGCTAACTTTAATATTTATGGAATACAGTTTAAAGTATTCTTCCCTAGGCAGTTAACGTTGACCTTGTTGCTCTAAAGAATCTTTTTTATGAGAACTATAGCGTTGCCCGCTTAGTCACGCTATATACAGTGTAACCTTTGAGATTTTATTCCCATCAAAGGTTAGTTTGCAGACAATATTCTGTAAATGCTTGACCTATGTCGGTCAGCAGCACGTAAGCGTGATGATGGGGGCGTTGTAGGCCCAGTCACACCCTACTTTAAATACTAGGTTCTGATTTATGCTATTAACATACGTGAGACATTTACACTTTGCTCGCTATTAGACCATATCCGTAATTTATGTTCCCGTTCAATAGGGAAGAATATAGCTTATGTTCATAGTATTAGCTTGACCTTTATCGGTCAATAGTACATAAGTGTGTTAGCAGTTGCGTTGTACGTCCTGACACACCCTATGAAACTTCCTGGCAGATTAAAACTGTGTGCCGGACCGAGACTCGAACTCGGGACCTTTGCCTTTCGCGGACAAGTGCTCTCCTGGGCAGGAGAGCTTCTGTAAAGTTTGGAAGGTAGGAGACGAGGTACTGGCAGAAGTGAAGCTGTGAAGAGGGTGCGTGAGGCGAGCTTGGGTAGCTCAGTTGGTAGAACACTTGTCCGCGAAAGGCAGAGGTCCCGAGTTCGAGTCTCGGCCCGGCACACAGTTTTAATCTGCCAGGAAGTTTCATATCAGCGCACACTGCGCTGCAGAGTGAAAAGCTCATTCTGACACACCCTACTTTAAATATTAGGTCCTTATTTCTTGGTAGTCTATGTGAGAATTCCAGGACGCTCACAATAATCCTCATCGTAAATTGTTAATAGCCTTGTAGGCAACATCATAAATAGGTAATATCTGATACACTAGAGTGTGTATTTCGACAATTAGCGTGGCATAACCTATTTGAAAACTTAGGGTCTTGAACCCACTGCTAACTAATAATCAATCTTTTCCCTTAAGAGTTTTGTTCCACGTCACCCTTGTGACTACATACAGTGGACGCTCGTACGTATTATATTTATAGTTAGTGTATGTTTGGTTAAGTTATTACAGATTTCCTAAACACAACGTTGACCACCTGTGTATAAAACCATAAATTATGCCCTAAGCTTTACACACCCAGTCAGCCATTAATGCGTAGTAATGTAGTGCCATAATATAAAAACCTTAGTCAAATTTCGCGTTAACAAAGTGACGTATTACTCCATGTATAATGGAAATTATTTTATTTGCACCTTCTCCTAACCCTGAGAAGTTCTCGCGTTACTGACATACACTGCTGGCCACCGTAAATGCAACACCAAGAAAGACAAGAGGTAGCACAACAAAATTTATTTTGTAGATAACATGTTGACCAAGTATCAAATGATTACGTTTACAGACGTCTGTGACATGTGGTTCCTGCCAGAATCAGCATCCAGAGTAGTCGCCATTGTTGGAGATAACCGCTGCCACACGTCTCGGCATTGAGTCAAAGAGACGTTGGATGTGTTCCTGGGGTACAGCAGCCTAAGCAGCTTCCACACGTTGCCAAAGATCATCTGGTGTGGCAGCTGGGGATGTAATCTGGGTCACTCGTTGAGCAACCATGGACCACATGTTTTCTGTCGGCGAAAGATCCGGAGAGCGAGCCGGCCAGGGAAGCAATTCAATCTGGTTATTGACGAAGAACCTTTGGACAATGCGTGCCACGTGTGGTCGCGCATTATCCTGTTGAAATATGGCTGCGGCCGAGCCCTGAAGGTAAGGAAGGACAACTGGCTCCAGCACCTCGGATATGTAGCGCCGGCTATTTAAAGTACCGGCAATGCGTACTAGAGGCGTGCGAGAGTAATATCCAATACCGCCCCATACCATAATACCCGGTGCAAGACCAGTGTGGCGGTGCATAATGCAGCTGTCCAGCATCCTCTCTCCACGGTGTCTCCACACTCGAATCCGACCATCGTGGTGCTGAAGACAGAAGCGTGCCTCGTCAGTAAAGACAACGTCATTCCATTCTGCCGTCCACATCCGTCTGTCATCACACCATTGGCGACGGAGACGTCTGTGGTTCTGCGTCAATGGTAGGCGAAGCAATGGACGTCTTGCGGACAGACCACTCTGCTGTAAACGGCGTCGAATGGTACGCGCAGACACTGGATGAAGCGTTACAGACGCAATGTGCTGTGCTATGGTTCGGGATGTCACTGAGCGATCCGTCACTGCCATGCGCACAATTTGCCTATCAGCACGTGCAGTGGTGCACCGAGGTGAATGCGATCGACCGCGTCGGTCCGTCGTACCCTCCTGCATCCAACGGTCACATATCCGCATTACAGTTGTTTGGTTTCGTCCAACACGACTAGCGATTTCTCTGTATGATAATCCACAATCTCGGTAAGCCACTATCCTTCCTCTGTCGAACTCGGATACTTGATCAAAAGATGTTCGCTGTTGTCTACGAGGCATAACTGATCGTCTTGTGACACAACTACAAGGTAAACACACGTGCCGAACGTACACTCGTCGAAATCGCCAAGCCTTAAATGGCGCTATGAGGTGGCGCCACAGGCGCGCGTGATGTGCGTCTGCGCTGAAATTCTAATCAGTTGCATATCTCATCGCTGCAAACCCATGGTGTAAATTTCACTTGATTCGGATGCTTCCTTCAGGGTGTTGCATTTACGGTGGCCAGCAGTGTATAACCTTGTTCATCCCCCGCATGAGATCGTGCGGAACCATACCAACATAGCGGTGATCATATGTGGTTTTTAATCTAACAAGCTGAACGTAACGTCTAAGTAAATTTCGTATCAGTTAATAAGGTAGGATTCTATCTACTTAGTGCCTTGTTCCCTCACAAATTTCTACATATACATCTACTTCTACGTGATGACTGTGCTATTGACAATAAAGTGCCTGGCAGAGGGTTCAGTGAATCACCTTGAAGCTGTCTCTCTACTGTTCCACTTTCGAACGACACGCGGGAAAAACGAGCACTTAAATTTTTCTGTGCGAGCCCTTATTTCTCGTATTTTATCGTGTTGATCATTTCTCCCTATGTAGGTGGGTGGCTACAGAATGTTTACGCAATCGGAGGAGAAAACTGGTGATTCAAATTTCATCAAATTTCATGAGAAGATCCCGTCGCAGCGAAAAACACCTTAGTTTTAATGATTGCCACTCCAAATCACGTATCATGTCTATGGCACTATCAACCCTATTTCACGATAATACAAAACGAGCTGCCATTCTTTGTACTTTTTCGATGTCATCAGTCAGTCCCACCTGATGCCGATCCCACACCGCACAGCAGTACTCCAGAATAGGGCGGACAAGCGTGGTGTAAGCAGTCTCTTGAGTAGACCTGTTCCACCTTCTAAGTGTTCTGCCAATGAATCGCAGTCTTTGGTTTGCTCTACCCATAATATTATCTATGTGATCGTTCCAATTTAGGTATTTGTAATTGTAATCCCAAAGTATTTAGCTGAATTTACAGCGTTCAGATTTGTGTGACTTATCCCGTAATCGAAATTTAGCTGATTTGTTCTAGTACTCATGTGAATAACTTCACACTTTTCTTTATTCAGGGTCAATGGCCACTTTTCGCACCATACAAATATTTTATCTAAATAATTTTGCAAGTTATTTTGATCATCTGATGACTTTACAAGACGGCAAATGACAGCATCATCTGCAAACAATCTAAGACGGCTACTCAGATTGTCTCCTATGTCGTTAATAGAGATCAGGAACAGTAGATCGCCTGTAACACTTCCCTTGGGGAACGCCGAATATTTCTGTTTTACTTGACGACTTTCCTTCTATGACTACGAACTGTGACCTTTCTGACAGGAAATCACGAATCCAGTCGCACAACTGAGGCGATATTCCATAGATAGTTGCGTTACAAGACGCTTGTGAGGAACAGTGTCGAAAACCTTTTGGAAATCTAACAATGTGGAATCAATTTGATAGCCCGTGTCGATAGCACCAATTAGTTCATGATTATAAAGAGCTAGTTGTGTTTCGCAAGAATGGTATTTTCTAAATCAGTGCCGACTATGTGTCCGTAAATCGTTTTCTTCGATGTACTTTATGATGTTCAAATACAGTATACATTCCAAAACGCTACTGCAAATCGACATTACTGATACGGGCCTGTAATTCAGTTTATTACTCCCCCTTCCCTTTTTGGGTATTGGTGTGACTTGAGCAACTTTTCAGTCTTTAGGTACGGACCTTTCTGTGAGCGACCGGCTGTATATAATTGCTAAATACGGAGCATACTCTGAGAGGAACCTGACTGGTATACAATCTGGAGCGAAGGCCTTTTCTTTATTAAGTGATTTAAGCTGCTTTGTCACACCGAGGATATCTACTTCTATGCTTCTCATCTTGGCAGTTGTTCTTGATTGGAATTCAGGAATATTTAGTTCGTCTTCTTCGGTGAAGGAGTTTCGGGAAACCTTTTTAATAACTCTGCTTTAGTGGCACTGTTATCAGTGACTTGGCCGTTGTTATCGCGCAGTGAAGGTATTGATTGCGTCTTGCCACTGGTGTGATTTATGGTTTAAGGTTATAGGTAATTTCCCAGTACATAACATAAAGACAGCCAGTGGCAGGCACCTTTGACTTTCCGTGATCCGCCATCTTGCTCGGCACATATCCGCGTGCCACAGTCAATTCCAACGTAGCGTCCGCGGCTAATCGACCCCTTTCCACGAAGGGGCTGTTCCTCAGCTAAGTAACGTAGGTTCACCTGGTATCACGGTACTTAAGCTTTTTATGTTTGACTGCGTCTTATTCTGGCATGTATTAGCTTATTTTATGCTTCTGAAGAAGGCTAGATTAACTGAAACCTGGGTAAAGACCAGTAACATTTCGCAACTGAGGCGGATTTTTGAAATATTAATTTATCACAGTTGCTGACTGGGCTGAAACATGTTAAAAATTCCTAGGTGTCTGTCACCATCGCAAAGATGTCGTGCAAATCTGTCCGATCCCCCGTGTGCGGCCCGTTCGCAGTGCTGTAACGTGCGAACACTCTCATTCTAAGTGATGGACGCGTCACACGCACCTCGCTGCTCAACTGTCCGTTTCTTCTGTTAGTGCTGGCACACTCATCTACCCGTAGGGGTACACAGATGTATGTGCCCACTGGGATCATCCCCACTTAAGAGAAGACCATAAAGATCAACGAAGGACCATCTGTGCGGAACTGTTTGCTTGCTACAAGGCTGATAGTACCATTTCTTATCGAACATCGTCACGAGCGATAAAATGTAGGTTCATCACTTCGCACCGGAAACGGAACTACAAGCCATGGTGTGGCGTCATATCACATCTCCTCCGTACATAAAGCTTAAAACCGCAGCCACAGACGATAGAATCATGTTTCCAGAATGAGATTTTCACTCTGCAGCGGAGTGTGCGCCGATATAAAATTTCCTGGCAGGTTAAAACTGTGAGTTCGAGTCTCGGTCGGGCACACAGTTTTAAGCTGCCAGGAAGTTTCATATCAGCGCACATTCCGCTGCAGAGTGAAAATCTCATTCTGGAAGTTGCTTCATGCACGACACGGAGTGCTATTTATCTGGCTGCTTGAAGAAATTTGCGTACTTGTAATTAAAATTGTTAAAGTAATTAAACTAATATTTTCGAGCTCCGTTTTATTTTGTAAATGGTTAGGAAGGGCTTGGGCTGGTGGCGACCCTGAATTTCTGAATTTTTATCATTATTTGTGTGAGAAAAGCAGCTAGAAATGCAAGTAACGCATATGTCTCGACGAGAAACGTCGTAAAGATAGTAATACGTTACAACGTTTTGCAGAACACACTGACGTGGTGATAGCCTACAAGACCCTCCAGTATCGGCCCATCGCGGTGCGTGCCATGCTTCGGCTGATAACGAGCTGGACGCTGGGACGCTATAGCCTCGGCTACGAGGGGTGCGACGACGGCGTGGCTGCTCTCGCCGGCCTCACAGACGCCACGGCCAACAACCAGCTCTCTACGGACCTCGCGTGCTTCGTCGCTGCCGACTGCATCGACTCCTGCTCTGCGTCGGGGTACGTACGCCACTGAAAGCCCCAACCACCGATCTTACATCTACTACCCTTGTACTCTTCTTACATTTGTTCTTACACTGCCATTCACTTTTCCTATACCTCGAGACAACATTCCATTAGAACTGCTGACGGCCTTGGAAGAGCCAGTCATGACAAAACTCTACCATCTGGTGAGCAAGATGTATGAGACAGGCAAAATTCCCTACGACTTCAATAAGAATATAATAATTCCAATCCCAAAGAAAGCAGGTGTTAACAGATGTGAAAATTACCGAACTATCAGTTTAATAAGTCACCGCTGCAAAATGCTGACGCGAATTCTTTACAGACGAATGGAAAAACTGGTAGAAGTCGACCTCGGCGAAGATCAGTTTGGATTCCGTAGAAATGTTGGAATACGTGAGGCAATACTGACCTCACGACTTATCTTAGAAGAAAGATTAAGGACAGGTAAACCTACGTTTCTAGCATTTGTAGACTTAGAGAAAGCTTTTGACAATGTTGACTGGAATACTCTCATTCGAATTCTAAAGGTGGCAGGGGTAAAATACAAGGAGCGAAAGGCTATTTACAATTTGTACAGAAACCAGATGGCAATTATAAGAGTCGAGGGACACGAAAGGGAAACAGTGGTTGGGAAGGGAGTGAGACAGGGTTTTAGCCTCTCCCCGATGTTATTCAATCTGTATATTGAGCAAGCAGTAAAGGAAACAAAAGAAAAGTTCGGAGTAGGCATTAAAATCCATGGCGAAGAAATAAAAACTATGAGGTTCGCCGATGACATTGAAATTCTATCAGAGACAGCAAAGGACTTGGAAGAGCAGTTCAACGGAATGGACAGTGTCTTGAAAGGAGGATATAAGATGAACATCAACAAAAGCAAAACGAGGATAATGGAATGTAGTCGAATTAAGTCGGGTGATGCTGAGGGAATTAGATTAGGAAATGAGACACTTAAAGTAGTAAAGGAGTTTTGCTGTTTGGGGAGCAAAATAACTGATACTGGTCGAAGTAGAGAGGATATAAAACGTAGACTGGCAATGGCAAGGTAAGCGTTTCTGAAGAAGAGAAATTTGTTAACATCGAGTATAGATTTGAGTGTCAGTAAGTCGTTTCTGAAAGTATTTGTATGGAGTGTAGCCATGTATGGAAGTGAAACATGGACGATAAATAGTTTGGACAGGAAGCGAATAGAAGCTTTCGAAATGTGGTGCTACAGAAGAATGCTGAAGGTTAAATGGGTAGATCACGTTACTAATGAGGAGGTATTGAATACAATAGGGGAGAAGAGGAGTTTGTGGCACAACTTGACAAGAAGAAGGGACCGGTTGGTAGGGCATCTTCTGAGGCATCAAGAGATCACAAATTTAGCATTGGAGGGCAGTGTGGAGGTTAAAAATCGTATAGGGAGACCAAGAGATGAATACATTAAGCAGATTCAGAAGGATGTAGGTTGCAGTAGGTACTGGGAGATGAAGCAGCTTGCACAGGATAGAGTAGCATGGAGAGCTGCATCAAACCAGTCTCAGGACTGAAGACCACAACAACAACAACAACAACATACCTCGAGACTAATATCTGACATCAAACAGACACCCTAGTTGAGAGCATGCCAAAATCTTGTAGAACTGTCACTAGAAAGTCTCTTCGTGTTTGCTGCCGGATCCCAAAATCAACTTGACTCGATATTTCGGCGATCCAACTGGT
This sequence comes from Schistocerca nitens, assembly GCF_023898315.1. Lineage (NCBI taxonomy): Eukaryota > Metazoa > Arthropoda > Insecta > Orthoptera > Acrididae > Schistocerca > Schistocerca nitens. The sequence continues at coordinate 21,995,517 of NC_064623.1, read as the reverse complement.
CGCCATCTTCAGGAGAATGCTGCTTCTGCTGATGAGTCCCGCTGAGAACTGACGCTAGGCGGCAAATCGACGTCCATTATAGACCACCGTTCAGTAGACGGCGCATGCGCCGCCCATCACGGTTGCTGCCCTCCAAGACAGGGAGGTGGCGCCGCCCTTGGTGGATCACTGCTGGCAGCGATATATCGCACTCAGGGCCGCACCGAAGAACGTTCAATTTCGATGCGAGACAATAGGATTCCACGTCTTGCTAAGAGGGAACCCATTGTCTCTTTTGATTAAGGGGGGAGGACGTCAAACGGACCGACTTCGAGAAGGAGAGGCAACAAAGGACATTTTAATTTGCACTGTCTATACTTTTACAAATAAATTCATAAAACTATGTCAGCATGACCAGTAATGATTCAGACTTCACACTCATAGCAGTGAAAGTTCAAAAACACGAAAAAATAATGTTTTTTAAATGTGAAATTTCATACTTTTTTTCACTTACTGTTGGCTGCATTTGTTGCTATAGGTACACTTTTCTTCATAAGTAAGGGAGATTCTTCGATGAATTTTGCACAGCTTGCAAACCGTACTGACAGGTGTATGAATTTATGGAAAAATGAATGGGCTGTTACATTTTAAACTTTGTGTTAAGAGAGAACTCGAATTTTATACTTAATTATCTCAATTTTTACCACAGTTTTTAACAGATATGGGAAATTCTAGAGTTTCATACACCTGTAAGTATGGTTTGTATTATGTGCAAAATTCATCGAAGAATCTCTCTTATTTACGAAGGAAAGTGTACCTACAGCAACAAATGCAGCAAATACCAAGTGAAAAAATGATGAAATTTCACATGTAAAAAAAAAAATTGTTTTGTTATGTTTTGGAACTTCCTCTGCTGTGAGTGTGAAACCTGAATCCTTCCTGGTCATGCTAACAAAGTTTTATGAATTTATTTGTAAAAGTATAGACTGTGTATATTAAAATGTCCTGTGGTGCCTCTCCTGCTCCAAGTCGGCCCGTTTGACGTCCTACCCCCCTTAAATTATCCGACAACCTAATTTCAATCGCCTCTTTATAGACACTGTTCCAAAAACCGGAAATGTTGGCAACTACGACAGTTTCATCAAATTTCACACTCTGTCCCTCATTTAGGCAGTGTTCTGCTACTACCGATTTTACTGCCTCGTATGACGGCGATGTTCCACACACCTGTCATGCACTGTGTCAGTCGAACGGCCAATGTAAGCCTTCCCACATTGACACGGAATTTTGAACACACCAGGTTTCCTAAGCCCCAAATCACCTTTCACATGAAACCTCCCCTTAGAAAAATTTATGAATGATTGTGCTGATAAACCCCTTTACGTTATATGATTTTCAAACAGCTGAGCAGAAGTAAACGTACTCAGACATTTCACTCTTTACTTATTCTGATCAACACTAAAATGACACACAAAATTTTTAGCGCAACGCAATCTGACTTTCAATAATCTCTACACAAGAATTGCCCTTACTAACAATAACCTGTACCTTTCATGAATCACTTACCTCACAAAAATCTTCGTTACTCGAACTACTGCAATACAGCGAGTGCCAATACTGCCAGCTAAATAAAAGATTCTAACTACTGAAGTCACTAACTACTGATAGGCATAGTTGGCAAATGAAAGATTTTGATAGAGAACAAACAATGTTGTTGTTGCCACCTTTAGAATTTGAAAGAGAGTATTCCAGTCAACATTGTCAAAAGCTTTCTCTAAGTCTACAAATGCTAGAAACGTAGGTTTGCCTTTCCTTAATCTTTCTTCTAAGATAAGTCGTAAGGTCAGTATTGCCTCACGTGTTCCAGTGCTTCTACGGAATCCAAACTGATCTTCCCTGAGGTCGGCTTCTACTAGTTTTTCCATTCGTCTGTAAAGAATTCGTGTTAGTATTTTGCAGCTGTGGCTTATTAAACTGATTGTTCGGTAATTTTCACATCTGTTAACACCTGCTTTCTTTGGGATTGGAATTATTATATTCTTCTTGAAGTCTGAGGGTATTTCGCCTGTTTCATACATCTTGCTCACCAGATGGTAGAGTTTTGTCAGGACTGGCTCTCCCATGGCCGTCAGTAGCTCCAATGGAATGTTGTCTACTCCGAGGGCCTTGTTTCGACTCAGGTCTTTCAGTGCTCTGTCAAACTCTTCACGCAGTATCGCATCTCCCATTTTATCTTCATCTACATCCTTTTCCATTTCCATAATATTGTCCTCAAGTACATCGTCCTTGTATAGACCCTCTATATACTCCTTCCACCTTTCTGCTTTCCCTTCTTTGCTTAGAACTGGGTTTCCATCTGAGCTCTTGATGTTCATACAAGTGGTTCTCTTATCTCCAAAGGTCTCTTTAATTTTCCTGTAGGCAGTATCTATCTTACCCCTAGTGAGATAAGCCTCTACATCCTTATATTTGTCCTCTAGCCATCCCTGCTTAGCCATTTTGCACTTCCTGTCGATCTCATTTTTGAGACGTTTGTATTCCTTTTTGCCTGCTTCACTTACTGCATTTTTATATTTTCTCCTTTCATCAATTAAATTCAATATTTCTTCTGTTACCCAAGGATTTCTACCAGCCCTCGTCTTTTTACCTACTTGATCCTCTGCTACCTTCACTACTGCGTCTCTCAAAGCTACCCATTCTTTTTCTACTGTATTTCTTTCCCCCATTCCTGTCAATTGTTCCCTAATGCTCTCCCTGAAACTCTGTATAACCTCTGGTTCTTTTAATTTATCCAGGTCCCATCTCCTTAAATTGCCACCTTTTTGCAGTTTCTTCAGTTTTAATCTACAGGTCATAACCAATTGATTGTGGTCAGAGTCCACATCTGCCCCTGGAAATGTCTTACAATTTAAAACCTGGTTCCTAAATCTCTGTCTTATCATTATATAATATATCTGATACCTTCTAGTATCTCCAGGGTTCTTCCATGTATACAACCTTCTTTCGTGATTCTTAAACCAAGTGTTAGCTACGATTATGTTGTGCTCTGTGCAAAATTCTACCAAGCGGCTTCCTCTTTCATTTCTTAGCCCCAATCCATATTCACCTACATGTATTTACCTTGTATTCACCTTAATAGTGTCATAATATATACTGTATATATATCAGTTCATGACATCCAGTCTTACAAATTTACTGTCTCTGATGGACACACGCCCAGATCGTCTGCTCTCAAAATACCAGCCACAGACTGCACACAGCACAGCCAGTGATATTCATACAGAGCGCTACGTGGCGTTACCAATATAAAAACCTAAACAGCCTACTGACACCTAAACAGCCTACTTACACACAGAGCCGAGTAGTGCCCTAATCTTAGAAGCTGGACGGAACACACTCTAATGTGTGTGCTTAAATGAGGGACACAGTATGAAATTTGATGAAACTGTCGTAGTTGTCAACATTTACAGTTTTTGGAACAGTGTCTATAAAGAGGCGATTAAAAATAAGGTTGGCGGATAATTTAATCCACAGTGACAATGGGTTCCCTCTTAGCAAGACGTGGAATCCTGTATTGTCTCGCATCGAAATTGAACCTTCTTCGGTGCAGCCCTGAGTGCGATATATCGCTGCCAGCAGTGTTCCACTAAGGGAGGGGCCACCTCCCTGTATTGGAGGGTAACAACCGTGATGGGCGGCGCATGCGCCGTCTACTGAACGGTGGCCTATACAGGACGTCGATTTGCAGCCTGGCGTCAGTTCTCAGCGGGACTCATCAGCAGAAGCAGCATTCTCCTGAAGATGGCGAACAGTTGGATGGCCGAAATATCGAGTCAAGTTGGTTTTAGGATCCGGCAGCAAACCCGAAGAGACTTTCAAGACTTATTACGCCGGGAAGGCCTACATAATCAGAACTGACTCTAGCCTTGATGGTGTCATCAATTCGCGCGAGGAAGAGCACCCAACAGGTTTCAGATACGCTACAGCCAGCTGAGCCCGTTCCCTGATGTTTTGAACCCTTAGAGGGACCGAACTACAGGGGCGTTGAGTGGTATGTTTCAGTCGCTTTTCCAATTACTCCCAGAGATCGTCGATGGCATTAGATCAGGTGATACTGTATGCCAGTCGAGGTGACACAGTGTACCTGAGTGTTTGTCAGACCAGCAACGTAGTCCGCTTTTCTCATCTTGCAAGACGGGACGCCATATCTCCCAAGGGAAAGTGCTTGAAAAGCAATGATTGTGACCTGGTAGTCGAGGGAGGGCAGGATTCGGTTACGATTGTGGACGGGGACATAATCAGTCATTATTGGTTGCCCTTTACAGTTTCACACAATCTGTTTTAAATCAGCAATTCCCGGGTCAACAATAAATAAAAAAAATACCACACGCTATTAATGAAGAAATAAGCAACAGTGTAAATAATAGTGTTTTCAGTGAGTTACAATGTAGCAAATCACCATTAAATACAGATACAACCGATAATGTTTTAAAAGCAAGCCACTGTGATCTGGACAGAAGGCCTTACTCACCAGGAATGGCAATAAATTAAGAATTGTTTAAAACTCGCTGCAACTTGCAAATTACAGGTACTGAAATATTAAAGGCAAGTCGCCACAAAAACAGCAGACGGCATCAGACGCCAAGAATGGCGGTAAATAAGTTTTTAAAGGCTTACTGCGTAAATACAAATATCAAATTAGAATTTTAAGGCAACCGACCTTAATCACGGCTGAAGGTCTTACACGCCAAGAATGACAATAAATTAAGAATTGTTTAAGAACTCGCTGCAATTTACAGCTTACAGGTATTTAAATATTAAGGTAAGTCGCCACGAACACAGCAAAAGGCATCAGACGCCAGGAATGGCAGTAATTAAGGTTTTAAGACTTACTGCTAAAATACAAATACCAAATTAGAATTTTAAAGCAAATCACCACAATCACGGCTCAATGCTTTACACGCTAGGAACGGCAATAATACAAAAAACTGAAACCTGCTGTAAAACAGCAAATAGCAAAAGTTAATTAAAAAAAACAAGCAACTGATCCAGACGGTGCTCCAGGAATCAACCTCTGAGGAGGTCCGGCAACAAACACTTTCGCGAGCGATAAGATAGCCAGACAAGAGTTGCATGCACTTTACGAGGTGGTAGCTCACACTAGTGGCAGTCTAACGAATGACTAATGATAATCTTGCTGAAGCTACCTGACGTCCGATAAATCAAATGCAACGATGGGACAATACGCAAAAGCCGGAACCGGCGGTGTGCACTACGACGAGAATAGTGGGTTTAGAGCGCCCAGAACGAGAAAGGAATCACTACCACCAGAGTAGAAGAATCACCAACCGGCCTACAATCAAGAAAGCTGTCATAGCTACACGCCTTACCGGACAGCAGCTGCAAGGCGAGAAAATGTACGCTGCCGTTACATACACTAACCCGCTGGGCAGGTAACTAGGGCGTTAGAGGCCGCGAGGCAAGAAAAATTGCCGTTGGTTGAACTTAACAAATTGTAAGAGGTTGAACGCAGTAAATAGTAATAAGAAGTCGAGGAAAGCTAATCAGATCCGCCTTCCCAAAGCACCCCACTCGCTGCTCTTCGTCTCGCCGACGCTAAGAGCAGCAACACAAATCAAAGTCAATGGAGAATCTCGAGATGTCACAATGATGGAGGTTTCTCTACTTGGAATGAAATGCACTCATCTTAAAGCTTGCTGGATCCGGTTTACGACGAAGTCGTGCACTCTGGTGACCACAACCCTTCCATCCGGCAGTCTACATCTACATTTATACTCCGCAAGCCACTCAACGGTGTGTGGCGGAGGGCACTCCACGTGCCACTGTCATTACCTCCCTTTGCTGTTCCAGTCGCGTATGGTTCGCGGGAAGAACGACTGCCGGAAAGCCTCCGTGCGCGCTCGAATCTCTCTAATTTTACATTCGTGATCTCCTCTGCAGGTATAAGTAAGGCGAAGCAATATATTCGATACCTCATCCAGAAACGCACCCGCTCGAAACCTGGACATCGATGCAGAGCGCCTCTCTTGCAGAGTCTGCCACTTGAGTTTGCTAAACATCTCCGTAATGCTATCACGCTCACCAAATAACCCTGTGACGAAACGCGCCGCTCTTCTTTGGATCTTGTCTATCTCCTCTGTCAACCCGACCTGGTACGGATCCAACACTGATGAGCAATACTAAAGTATAGGTCGAAAGAGTGTTTTGTAAGCCACCTCCTTTGTTGATGGACTACATTTTCTAAGGACTCTCCCAATGAATCTAAACCTGGCACCCGCCTTACCAACAATTAATTTTATATGATCATTCCACTTGCAAATCGTTCCGCACGCATGCTCCCATATATTTTACAGAAGTAACTGCTACCAGTGTTTGTTCCCCTATCATATAATCATAAAATAAAGGATCCTTCTTTCTATGTATTAGCAATACATTACATTTGTCTATGTTAAGGGTCAGTTGCCACTCCCTGCACCAAGTGCCTATCCGCTGCAGATCTTCCTGCATTTCGCTGCAATTTTCTAATGCTGCAACTTGTCTGTATACTACAGCATCATCCGCGAAAAGCCGCATGCAACTTCCGACACTATCTACTAGGTCATTTATACACTCCTGGAAATGGAAAAAAGAACACATTGACACCGGTGTGTCAGACCCACCATACTTGCTCCGGACACTGCGAGAGGGCTGTACAAGCAATGATCACACGCACGGCACAGCGGACACACCAAGAACCGCGGTGTTGGCCGTCGAATGGCGCTAGCTGCGTAGCATTTGTGCACCGCCGCCGTCAGTGTCAGCCAGTTTGCCGTGGCATACGGAGCTCCATCGCAGTCTTTAACACTGGTAGCATGCCGCGACAGCGTGGACGTGAACCGTATGTGCAGTTGACGGACTTTGAGCGAGGGCGTATAGTGGGCATGCGGGAGGCCGGGTGGACGTACCGCCGAATTGCTCAACACGTGGGGCGTGAGGTCTCCACAGTACATCGATGTTGTCGCCAGTGGTCGGCGAAAGGTGCACGTGCCCGTCGACCTGGGACCGGACCGCAGCGACGCACGGATGCACGCCAAGACCGTAGGATCCTACGCAGTGCCGTAGGGGACCGCACCGCCACTTCCCAGCAAATTAGGGACACTGTTGCTCCTGGGGTATCGGCGAGGACCATTCGCAACCGTCTCCATGAAGCTGGGCTACGGTCCCGCACACCGTTAGGCCGTCTTCCGCTCACGCCCCAACATCGTGCAGCCCGCCTCCAGTGGTGTCGCGACAGGCGTGAATGGAGGGACGAATGGAGACGTGTCGTCTTCAGCGATGAGAGTCGCTTCTGCCTTGGTGCCAATGATGGTCGTATGCGTGTTTGGCGCCGTGCAGGTGAGCGCCACAATCAGGACTGCATACGACCGAGGCACACAGGGCCAACACCCGGCATCATGGTGTGGGGAGCGATCTCCTACACTGGCCGTACACCACTGGTGATCGTCGAGGGGACACTGAATAGTGCACGGTACATCCAAACCGTCATCGAACCCATCGTTCTACCATTCCTAGACCGTCAAGGGAACTTGCTGTTCCAACAGGACAATGCACGTCTGCATGTATCCCGTGCCACCCAACGTGCTCTAGAAGGTGTAAGTCAACTACCCTGGCCAGCAAGATCTCCGGATCTGTCCCCCATTGAGCATGTTTGGGACTGGATGAAGCGTCGTCTCACGCGGTCTGCACGTCCAGCACGAACGCTGGTCCAACTGAGGCGCCAGGTGGAAATGGCATGGCAAGCCGTTCCACAGGACTACATCCAGCATCTCTACGATCGTCTCCATGGGAGAATAGCAGCCTGCATTGCTGCGAAAGGTGGATATACACTGTACTAGTGCCGGCATTGTGCATGCTCTGTTGCCTGTGTCTATGTGCCTGTGGTTCTGTCAGTGTGATCATGTGATGTATCTGACCCCAGGAATGTGTCAATAAAGTTTCCCCTTCCTGGGACAATGAATTCACGGTGTTCTTATTTCAATTTCCAGGAGTGTATATGTTGTGAAATGTCCATGCGTGCCGCCAGCGGCCACAGCGTGTTCTGGCACTGCACGGACCTGGCTCCTCCTGAGTACCCAACCGAACTCGCCCACTCACACGACCCGGGAAAACAAAGACGTCGCCCCAAAGATAGAGCTCAATAATAAAACGGAGGTAATCAAGAACAATTGAGAAATTTAGTAGCAAAGTAAAAATTCTTCTTAACAAAAAATTATTACTTCTCATACAGCCCTGGAACATTGCATAAACGTAGGGGGACATGAAGACTGTACCACTGACCACTAAGGACGGAACTGAGCGTTCGGCGTTGTTGGCCAACAGGTGCGCCTCAGGATGTCGATGCAAAGTCGTAGGTCCCACTGTGGCGCCTTCCGGCCGGGCTATGACTGATGGGCTGCTAAGAACTGGTGCAGGAATTGGCCTAGACCTCCGGTGCAGCGAACTGCCGACTTGTTGGTTTGCGCCAGGCTATATACCAGGGACGCGGAAGAATTCATTCCGATCCAGTTCTGCACACGTGACATGGCCGAGGAAATAGGTCCCTGGCACGAAGGACCTCTGGCGAGGCTTCTCTTGCCGCCTGTCGTCCTTGTTCGACGTTGGCCGGGAAGGCTACGCCTTGCACGTATGCAATCCCGTAATGCTTCAGTGTCTAAGGGGTTGTCGATGCCTTTAGGCGAACGTAGGGTAAATGGCAGCATATTCGTCGTTAACATGTAGAAGGCAGAGCGTCTTCCGTAGCATGAGTAAGTAGCGTGAAGCGCACTTTGAATGTATCCCGATGGCTGAAAGAGCCACGTGCACTTTGAATAAGAAAATGCTATCAGACATTGAAATCAGCGTAAGAGATTGGGTCGCCACCAACTCTAGCCACACAACAAAAAGCCGGTTGCGCTGAGTTGGAACATTACTTAATTTATTCATACGAAAACTCACAAAAGAACATTCATTGTAAAGTCACTGATAAAGAATGGAATGTAATTATTAATATGATCCACGCATTGTTCCGGTCAAGAGAGCGCGAACACTGTGCATAAGGCAGCTTGCAGCAACATTGCTGAATACAAGATCTATTCCAGAGCATTTGTTTTAAATAAGAATAGGTCACTAATTATTGGACCTGTGCACATGGAAACACTATGGATGGGCTAACAAGGAAAACAACACGGTAAATGGCGTAGCTAACTGAGACGTAGCATCGGTACACTGGATAAGATTGGAGGTAAAATTATTTATTCCTTAAAACATTGATGTAATGCATCTATAGACTGCTGTTGCCTGGTAACTAAGTACAATTGCTTGTGAAACGCCATACGTTTGACAACAGACTCGTGTGCCCACGTGGTTCGTGGAGACACAATTTCTACGTACTGTCGCCATATTTTAGTAACATCAAACCACGCAGTCACGAACAATTAATATCTTACAGACGACACATTTGAATAGACAAAGCATTATGGCAGAGGGCCAACGAAGTCTAATAGTAACCCATGTGGATGGTTTCCACTGCGTATAAAGTAATGAGACAAAGAAAATTCACAAAGAAGTAAAAATTGCCAAGATTCGGAAAAGATTAGAATGCGTACACATGCAGTTCCAGGCACACAACCAAGAGCTCTTCAACGTATGTAACATCTTTGTACTACGTTCTTCTTACAATCAACGTCAAGTCTGCGTTAGGAATCAAACTGAAAGTCTTCAAAAGCCTTGCATTCCTTGCTGCGACCCAGCAAATAAATCTTTATAAGATGAAGTGCGAGACCAAATTCTAAAAGCTCTCCTCTTGCTATGAGACAACGAACCACGCGGTTAAGTCAACTCACCCTTCTTCGAAGAGACTTCGGCTGCAAACCCTCGGCGAGCTGGAAACAGACTGATCGTCTCACACACTCCAACGTCTTACACGCGACCCCGTGGCCAGGAAAACCCAAAGATGAGGCTTCCGCCACCAACCTAACACCGGTAATTTTACCACACAAGGGACGGGGGGGGGGGGGAGGGCGGCAAACCTCTTTGACTGCCTGAAAACTACAGGGGTTGGCCACTTTGTACGACTACCGCTGATTCTCTGCAGCAGACTAAACTACCATATAGCAAGATGAAACACTCCCACGTTCATTCACTCGCGCGCATGCCATAGAGGTCTGTATCAGTGGAAAGCAAATAAAATGATAATGAAAGGGGACCACAGGACCCTTTCACAAGCTTTCCTCCTCACTCCGAATTCCCGGTCCGTTTGATGTGGAGGTGTTATTCTAATAAAGTTCCAGAGCCTCTGTAATGCTGTTTGAGTTTGGAGGGGAATACCAAGTGGGCTGAGGCGTAACTGGGAATTTTGAATAATGAAGGAAGCGTACTAGGATAGTCTGAGCAGTTTTCCAAATCCATAGTGGCGCAGTGGTTGCAGGAGATCTGGGGTTCGAATTCCGGCCTGGGAACAAATTTTCATTCTCGCTTCAAATATACACTACTGGCCATTAAAATTGCTATACCACAAAGATGACGTGCTACAGACACAAGATTTAACCGACAGAAAGAAGATGCTGTGATATGCAAATGATTAGCTTTTCAGAGCATTCACACAAGGTTGGCGCCGGTGGCGACACCTACAAAGTGCTGACATGAGGAAAGTTTCCAACAGATTTCTCATACACAAACAGCAGTTGACCGGCATTGCCTCGTGAAACGTTGTTCTGATGCCTCGTGTAAGGAGGAGAAATGCGTACCATCACGATTCCGACTTTGATAAAGGTCGGATTGTAGCCTATCGCGATTATGGTTTATCGTATCGCAACATTGCTGCTCGCGTTGGTCGAGATCAAATTTCTGTTAGCAAAATATGGAATCGGTTGGTTCAGGAGGGTAATACGGAACGACGTGCTAGATCCCAACGGCCTCGTATCACTAGCAGTCGAAATGGCAAGCATCTTATCCGCATGGCTGTGACGGATGGTGTAGCCACGTCTCGATCCCTGAGTCAACTGATGGGGACGTTTGAAAGACAGCAACCATCTGCACGAACAGTTCGACGACGTTTGCAGCAGCATGGACTGTCAGCTCGGAGACCATGGCTGCGGTTACCCTTGACTCTGCATAGAGACAGGAGCGCCTGCGATGGTGTACTCGACGACGAACCTGGATGCACGAATGGCAAAAAGTCATTTTTTCGGATGAACCCAGGTTCTGTTTACAGCATCATGATGGTCGCATCCGTGTTTTGCGACATCGTGGTGAACGCACAATGGAAGCGTGTATTCGTCATCGCCATACTGGCGTATCACCCGGCGTAATGGTATGGGGTGTCATTGGTTACACGTCTCGGTCACCTCTTGTTCGCATTGACGGCACTTTGAACAGTGGACGTTACATTTCAGATGTTACGACCCGTGGCTCTACCCTTCATTCGATCCCTGCGAAACCCTACATTTCAGCAGGACAATGCACGACCGCATGTTGTAGGTCCTGTACGGGCCTTTCTGGAAACAGAAAACTTTCGACTGCTGCCCTGGCCAGCACATTCTCCAGATCTCTCACCAATTGAAAACGTCTGGTCAGTGGTGGCCGAGCAACTGGTTCGTCACAATACGCCAGTCACTACTCTTGATGAACTGTGGTGCCGTGTTGAAGCTGCGTGGACATCTGTACCTGTACACGCCATCTAAGCTCTGTTTGACCCAATGCCCAGGTGTATGAAGGCCGTTATTATGGCCAGAATAGGTAGTTCTGGGTACCGATTTCTCAGGTTCTATGCACCCAAATTGCGTAAAAATGTAATCACGTGTCAGTTCTGGTATAATATATTTGTCCAATGAATACCCATTATCTTCTTGGTGTAGCAATATTAATGGCCAGTACTGTACATAATATGTTCTTGGGAACTGAAAAAATGTTCGGAACCATATGGTTTCATTTGATTAAAGCATTTACGCTCCAGATCCGGGCAGGATCCCCAGTTCCGCTAGATGCGGAGATGCTCTTCCAACACAGTTGCGGAGCATCTGCAATGCTGTCCTAGTTTTGAGTGAATGCCAAGTGGACTGAGGCATGAATGGGAATTAGGACTGAGGAGGGAGGTGCGCTAAGGTAGTCTGAGCGGTTATCCAAAGTCACTATGCCAGGGTGGCGCAGTGGTCTGCCTAGTCGGCAGGAGACCCCGGTTTGAATTCCAGGCTCAGTACAAGTTTCCATTGGTCGCTTCGGACTGCACGACTATATAAGCATCAAGATCAAAAATGTTTCAATGTACATACCTTTGTTATACCGTAACAGTGTTTCGACCACGCCACATTCAACACTCGAGTAGTAGGGAGTGACGAAGAGAGAAGAACGCTGATTGTTGTGATGGCGTGGATGGTGTTTTTGTGGGTAAACAAACAAGTAAAACAGTTCGGTCACTATGCTCTTCGTATCGTGTGAACTGCAGAAAGACTGTGCTTAATACTGAGTAAACTACGAACTGCTCGGTCTTATTTTAGCGTGACAGAACTAAGGTAGATTCTCGTGTGTGCAATGGACGACAATCGGTGCGTCACTGGTGAAAGAATGCATGTGCGCTATATCAGGTTCGAACATTTTGAGGACTATGCTTAGATGGGAATAACTGCTGAAAAGTGTCGTATCACTCATTGAACTTAAACTATTGCCGATAAAGATGCTGACAGTATAGTAGGACCCCTAGATAAGGCTCTCGTAAAAATAGCAGAGGCAAAGACTAGTGACAGCTCGCATAGACGAGAATGAAACATGAGAACAGCCCAGTACGTGGTAGTGGAGCAAGTACCCTCTGCCATGTACTTATCAGTGGTTTGCAGAGTATGGACGAACAAGTAGATTTATATGTTATTAAAAGTTTGATAAGTGGCCTCAAAGATATGCACCGTTATTCTCGCGCAACGAAATTATTACTTCAGTTTCTCTAGTATTTGCACCCATCAGCTTTATGTTCTGTTACTCCCTTCAAGTAATAGTAAAAGATGCGTCTGGAAAGGTCGGTGCATGGTCTCCGAAAATTAAGGAAACGTTAGTTACGAACAGAATACCTTCAGAGTACTCATCATTAGGTGCAACACACCTCTGACATTGTGAAGCTGTTGAAAATTGTCAGTAAACGCTTCTTATGGAATCTCCCGAAGTAGCGCGGTCACGCCTTGTTGTATACCCGAAATGCCTGTGAAGCGTAAGCCATTCAGCATTAAGTTAAAGCGAGGAAACAAAAAGAAGTTATATGTAAGTCAGCAGGCTTAATGTAAGTCTGCAGGCTTTCGTGGACGTTGTCACTGAAGTTAAAATGTTCTGGGTTATTAGGCCGCGTCATACTTCTTCTAAAAGGATCAATGTTTCGACCCTTCTGCTGGGATCTTCCTTGGGATCTTCCAGGGTCCACTACTGCTAGGAAGAAGTCATACGGCACCAAATCTGGATAATAAGAAGGTGTTCAAGAACTGCTTGCGTTGAGCGAGAAAGTTGAGCCTGCGGATATCCAACAATACGTGACCATGGCGCTTCGATCGATTCCACAAGAAGTGTTTTTCTGACAGTTTTGAAGAGCTCTACAGCCGTTGTCAGAAGTGTATTGTAGCCAGTGCTGCTTCCTATGAAGACCCGTAAACGTATTTTATTTGTAACTCTTGTTTCCTTTGTTTTTTGAGACCCCTAACCGAACTTTTCAGACACACCTAGTATTATGAGAAATCTGAATAGTTGACGTTGTGCAAGAGATTAAATTTGTCTACCACGAACAGTAATTTATTATTCAAACTTTTTCATGTCTCGTTAATATTAACAACATCTTCATCCTACCATAGGAGTGAACTGCCTGCTTCCCTGAGACTGTCCTCATTATATTCCAAGGTGTTTTGATGTTGCTCTGAGATTTATATGTTGTACTCTCATAGTTGATACTCTAAACTTCTCTAATAATATTTCATACGATATTAAAAAAATGTTATACCCTGTTACTAATGGATCTTAAACGTACTGCAATCTTTGATAATATTTCTGATTTTATTGCATGTTATTTTGATGCGTTGTGACCTGCCTGTTTGTCGCTAGTTTTTGTTAATCTTGCTTCTTGTATTAATTTGTGGTATGCATTTTACATGCTTACGTTTTCTGAATGGATTGTAAAACATTTTATAATTTTACATTCATCTGTTAATTTACATTTTATTTTATTGGCGTTTTTATGTAATCTCAATCAAGTTTTATTAGCCTATTGTCACATAATTATTTAATGGCAACTTGTTAGGTTTTATCAAGACTGTCATCTTTGACCTAGAATTTCTTTGATTTATTTTGCTGTACTTGTGTCAATGTGCCATCATATTTTTATCATGTTACAATTTTTGATTTTATATTATCTTGGCAATTGTGGTTTCCTGTGGACACTTCTGTTAAAGCATGTATGGAATATGGTACATCTGCGACAATTTTCGTGAGTATTTTGATCAATTTTAGGTTTCTTCTGTTTTTCGTCTTTCGTTTGGCATTTTCACAGTGTCCACTTTTGTACGTCGTACAGCTGCCTTGCCTTTGATGATGGCTCAAAACCGAAACCGGTAGAAAAATAAATTAACATTATTACAGACAGCAGGACGTTATGCATTTTTCAAAATTAGTTTTAGTATCTTAGTGGACATTAGTTTCTTTAAAAATACAAAACAAACAAAATACTTCTTTATGATAGATTATTATTTATTCAGGTTTTTGTTAGCGTTGCGTGCTATTTCTTGGTAGTGAGTGATTTCCAATTTAAACGTTCATTCTCAAACCACTACATTTCAGGTGTTCTTTACAGCATAATTCCAATGATATACTTACTTGACATCAACGCAATAAGGATGCATATGAAAAAGGCGTACAATCATAATACAGAACTTGTACATTAAGCAGAGTGTTCAAATCTATGTGAATTCCTAAGGGACCAAACCACTGACGTCATCGGTCACTAGACTTACACACTACTTAAACTAACTTACGCTAAGAACAACACACACACCCATGCCCGAGGGAGGACTCGAACCTCCGGCGGGAGGGGTCGCGCAGTCCGTGACATGGCGCCTCAAACCGCGCGGCCACTCCGCGCGGTCAGCAGAGTGTAATCTAGCCTGCTGAATGTACTTCCGCGCTATGGTCATACCACATTTTTATATGCATCTGTATTGTGTAGATGTCATGCAAGTACAGTGACGGAATAAACGCAAAAGCCAGAAGAGCGGTGCGTTGTACACGAAAGATAGTAGACGTGTTTGTACATCTGAAAAACCATGTCTATCCAAATTCCGCGCCAGTCGCATAAGAGTGGTCCCACTAGCGCCATTTTGAGGATGCACATCAGTTTACTTTAGGTACACACTGTCGTCAGCGAGTAATATTATTGGGATTTCCGTCGTGTGGAAGCTGTGAGCACCCTTGGAAAGGCATTCACCTATCTGTATATTAAATTATCAACTTATGAGGTGAGACCTATTCTTTGAAAGACGTTTTATATAATTTACGTAACTGTAAAGATGCGCATCTAGCGCGGACGCTAATACATCGTTTGCGCTGTCAAAGAAACATTTTAACAGAAGCTGAACTGAACGTTCCGCTTTGATCTAAATAAAAGATGACAGTAAAAACCTTTGTAAATCTTCAGATTTTATCGTACTTTTGCTTGTAATGTGAAAGCGTAAAGAAGGTCGTCTTTAAGCCATAAAAGTGAGTGGTCTTGCCAGCGTGCAGACAACATTATTAATTAATAAAATTCGAGTAATTTATGTTCGATACTGTAAACCGGCAAGTTATTGTTATGAAGGTGTTGATTGGTGCAAGAATTGTCTCGAAGGAAGGACAAAAGTAATGACTGTAATTTGGGACAAAAAACGAGAACCAAGAAGCTAACGCAGGACGGGCTGAAATCTGATCGCACCATACAGTTAGAAAATTACTTATGTAAGTTACACTGTTTATAAATAAGCCCTAATTGCTTGTGAGGATTATTTGAATATATTTAGTGTTTACCAGATTTCTTATTCTATTCTTTTCCTTTATTTTTTTTCTACCTCCACATCATGTTATTTTTATAAATGTCAAACAGCCTTTACTACAGCAGAGAATACTGCGGCATCCTGGTCGTAGACAGAAGGCCGCTCCTTGTCTTCTATACAACTCATAGCTGCCCCATTTATTAATGATATCATTTGCAAATGCATTTTTTTTTATTGTTCATTGTTAAAGGTCCCTTAGGTAATTATAAAATTCATACTGATTGTTGGGTTGGCAGGAGAGCCAACACCGTGTTACTAGAGGAGGCCGAAATGCACGCCGATTTAACTCACGCAGGCGGGCGTGAGGAGGGCAGAACTATACTGACGTGAAGTCTGGAACATGGCAAGGAATGAGAATTCAGAAAGCGGACGTAATTAGTTTGATACTTAACCTTAATCCATTAATGATGAACGTCGCTCTTGACGGTACATGATTCGCAATATTATCTGTTCAGATTATAGTAACTGAATATGGCGCCTTGCTAGGTCGTAGCAAATGACGTAGCTGAAGGCTATGCTAAACTGTCGTCTCTGCAAATGAGAGCGGATGTAAACAGTGAACCATCGCTAGCAAAGTCGGCTGTACAACTGGGGCGAGTGCTGGGGAGTCTCTCTAGACTAGACCTGCCGTGTGGCGGCGCTCGGTCTGCAATCACTGATAGTGGCGACACGCGGGTCCGACGTATACTAACGGACCGCGGCCGATTTAAAGGCTACCACCTAGCAAGTGTGGTGTCTGGCGGTGACACCACGCTGATTACGTAAGTAAATCCGGGTTGTCCTTTTCCGAATAATAGAAGCCTTCGCTAATCGAAAACTAGCCTCCTTCTGACAACGATCAGGAGCCGACCAGATGACGGACGTCTTCGACAGCTTTCGTGTTTCCTGTGGCAAAGCTGTGCCAAACTGGGAACGCGACATTCTAGTATGAAACACAATATATACATAATTATCAGACTAAAATTGAAAAAAATTGAAATATATTTAACTTATTTTTTTTCTTTTATGATGCTAGAAGCGTTAGTTACATCTGAGACACGTCATGGTGACTTGACGTTAGTGAAGCCTGCCTTTAGGGTGACTAAGGCCTGTTATCAACACCCCACTGAGTTTGAACGAGGTTGTTTATTAGGGATATGAGAAGGTGGATGTTCCTTCAGGATTTTGCAGAAAGACTTGGCAGGAACGTAGCCACTGTACATGGCTGCTGGCAGCTGTGATTACGAGAATGTACGGTTGCAAGAGGACCGGACTCGAGATGGTGACGTGGCACTACCGAGAGGGAAGACCGTCGTGTTCGGTGTATGGCTCTGGCGCAACGTACTGCATGTGGGGCGACAATCTCAGCAGCCCTTGTCATGACAGAGACACAACCAACACTTACAGATTAGTTACTGCAAGGGCAGCTCACAGCCAGGCGCTCCGTATCCTACATTCCACTGACCCCAAAAATACCGTCATTTGCGGCTTAAGTGGTCTCAACTCAGACACAGCCCCACTTTCCTGTGCAAGTCTTATACAAATGAAACGCGGCAGGCTCCCTGGAGGTCGCCCGTTAACGACTGTTAATCATCAAAGATAACTATACAGCATTACTCACTTCCTTATATGATTAGTGGGTCCTAATTTCTAAGTTTGTCAGATATTAGTTGCAGCTAATTACAATTTAGTTGATTGTGAGCTACAGATATACTCTAATTACAATGGGCAGCTAATTCTTACAAGTATTGGTATTTAGTTTCTGAGATCTTAACTAACTCTACTGCCTGCAGCGTCACAGTTGTGTCATATATATATATATATATATATATATATATATATATATATATATATATATATATATATATATAGTGAGATGACGTTAGTGAATCCTGCCTTTAGGGTGACAAAGGTACCGTTATCAACACCTCACTGAGTTTGAACGAGGTATATATATACAGGGTGAGCCACCTAACATTACCGCTGGATATATTTCGTAAACCACATCAAATACTGACGAATCGATTCCACAAACCGAACGTGAGGAGAGGGGCTAGTGTAATTGGTTAATACAAACCATAAAAAAATGCACGGAAGTGTGTTTTTTAACACAAACCTACGTTTTTTTAAAATGGAACCCCGTTGGTTTTGCTAGCACATCTGAACATATAAACAAATACGTAATCAGTGCCGTTTGTTGCATTGTAAAATGTTAATTACATCCGGAGATATTGTAACCTAAAGTTGACGCTTGAGTACCACACCCCCGCTGTTTGATCGTGTGTATCGGAGAGCACCGGATTACGTAGGGATCCAAAGGGAACGGTCATGGACCTTAGGTACAGAAGAGACTGGAACAGCACATTACGTCCACATGCTAACACCTTTTTATTGGTTTTTTTCACTGACGCACATGTACATTGCCATGAGGGGTGAGGTACACGTACACACGTGGTTTCCGTTTTCAATTATGGAGTGGAATAGAGTGTGTCCACAGATGTCAGGCCAATAGATGTTCAATGTGGTGGCCATCATTTGCTGCACACAATTGCAATCTCCTTCAACGTACCCCCCAGAAAGACGTCCAGAGGTGTAAGATCAGGAGAACGGGCTGGCCAATTTATGCGTCCTCCACGTCCTATGAAACGCCCGTCGAACATCCTGTCAAGGGTCAGCCTAGTGTTAATTGCGGAATGTGCAGGTGCACCATCATGCTGATACCACATACGTCGACGCGTTTCCAGTGGGACATTTTCGAGCAACGTTGGCAGATCATTCTGTGGAAACGCGATGTATGGTGCAGCTGTTTGGGCCCCTGCAATGAAGTGAGGACCAATGAGGTGGTCGCCAATGATTCCGCACCATACATTTACAGTCCACGGTCGCTGTCGCTCTACCTGTCTGAGCCAGCGAGGATTGTCCACGGACCAGTAATGCATGTTCCGTAGATTCACTGCCCCGTGGTTTGTGAAACCCGCTTCATCGGTAAACAGGTAGAACTGCACCGCATTGTCTGTTAATGCCCATTGACACCATTGCACTCGATGATTAAAGTCATCACCATGTAATTGCTGATCTAGCGACACATGAAACGGGTGAAAGCGGTGACGATGGAGTATGCGCATGACACTACTTTGACTCAGTCCACCGGTTCTCGCAGTGTCCCGTGTACTCATGTGTGGGTTCATGGCAACAGCAGCTAACACACCAGCTGCACACGCTTCTCCTGTGACGGGCCTGTTACGGACCCGTTTGCGTGCTACGACCATACCTGTTGCATACAGTTGGCGGTAGATGTTTTGCAATGTGCGGCACGTTGGATGCTCTCTGTCCGGGTACCGTTCTGCATACACCCTGCAGGCTTCAGCTGCATTTCGTCGACACTCGCCATAGATGAGTATCATCTCCTCCTTTTCAGAGTTCGAATACACCATGGTCACAGTTCCTACAACACTACACTATCACAGACGTCTGGTAACACGGTGTACTACAGTTGGTCTGCGTGCGGAGACGAATGCAGAATAACAATAGCAGCAAGCGCTACATGCGGACACTGCGACAACTAGACCAAACCACAACAGTGCACTACAGCCACACTCGTAAACACGGTCGTCATCGTAAACATGTCCCTGCAGATGCTGCTCGCCGACCGTGGCCCGTGTTTGTTACAACACGCAACTGAACGTCGGAGGTTTCAAGCGTCAACTTTAGGTTACAATATCTCCGGATGTAATTAACATTTTACAATGCAACAAACGGCACTGATTACGTATTTGTTTACATGTTGAGATGTACTAACAAAACTAACGTGGTTCCATTTAAAGAAACGTAGGTTTTTGTTGAAAAACACACTTCCGTGCATTTTTGTATGGTTTGAATTAAACAATTACACTAGCCCCTCTCCTCACGTTCGGTCTGTGGAATCGGTTCGTCAGTATTTGATGTGGTTTACGAAATATATCCAGCAGTAACGTTAGGTGACTCACCCTGTATATATATATATATATATATATATATATATATATATATATATATATATATATATATATATATATATACAGACCTATTTTATTGATGCCCCATCGAGCTTATCCCGATGGGCATGCCCCTGACACTGGGCGGGCCAAGATGTTATTCGCTGCAGGTTCCTAATACTAATTTCCTAATCTAATTCCTACTAACTAGTTCTAACCTAAGTCAATTCCGGTGCTTCGTCTACTCCGTGATATTATTCCCCACTCCCCCTAGTCCCGCACGTGGCGGATTCCAGACTACTAAGGTCGGCCTTTCCACTCGCAGGCGGTATAGGAGTAGGGCGCGTGTTTGGTGTTAGAATATCTTCAGTTTTACTTTAATTTATGTTAATTTTTTTTGTCTCAGGTATTCCTTTAACACTTTTCGTGATACCTCGTCTACTAGTTTGTTAAGAGTTTGAAAAGTGTCTTGTTGTCTTATGAGGTAGTATGCGTCATGGTCAGGTAGTTGGTCACCTAGTGTGGAAGCAAAAGGGGACACTCGTAAATCCCATGATCGGGAGTACCCTCCAGCTCAGCACATTCACACGCGGGTGTGGCCCTTTTCCCGAACCGACATAAGTACGTCGGGTATGGCCCATCTGCAGTGAGAAAATGGATCAGCCCTCTGGTGGGTTCAAAGTATTTCATTTTTAATCGTTTCCTAATGTTGGGAATAAGTTCATATGTCCTACGTCCTGTTTCAACCGTCTCCCATAGTTCTTGCCACAGTTGTTCAACCCTTTGCCGAATCTCACCCTTGTCCCTTGCCCCAGTGCCTAAAATTTCCTCTATCTTCGTAACATTTCCTTTCTTGACCCAGAACCACGCAGCCTGCTCTCTAATTTTGATGTCCAAGGGGCAGAGCCCCATTCTGACCAATAAAGCTCCCCCTGGTGATGTCCTGTAAATCGCCACAGACTGTCACACCTCAACAGCCATGCATCTCACCAGCATGCAGCACACCTCGAGATATAGGCTTTTTTATGGAGGCTTGTACCATCCTCGCGATCCGGGGAAATTAAACCAAGATCCCCATTCCCTGTGACGCACAACGTTCAACCACTCCACTGCCACGGTGGTCGCTGAAGCATTCCCCGGAGCCTACGGTGACAGGGGACTGCCGGCGCTTACCGGTCCCCAGCTCAGAAAACCCGGGATCGCCAACCCATACCCAGCAAACGAATGTGGAGCCCCTGAAGGCCCTCACAATTCTACCTAATATTGCTCTTATTAATCTCAGAATCACGGCTGCCAACAAGCAAATTACTGAGAAGACACAATCTCATAATAAGTCATTTCTAAACAGCGCTTTCCAAAATCCACAATATGGTGATAATGATCCTCATGTACTAGGGCATGTTCTTGTCCTGTCACATTCTTCGGAGCACAGGCATTGTCGTACAGGGTGTCCGAAAAGTCCTTCCCTGATTACATAAATTGATAACTCAGGCTAGAAGTAAGATACAAATACGAAACTGGTGTCTAATTGTTTATAAACTATCAAAGTTTTTTCACACATCAGTAAACTTCCACATGAGCGCCCTTGGTAGCACGTAGCACATCTAGGCGATATTCAATCTCCGTCCACACATTAGCCAACATCACTGGAGGGATCGATTCAACGACTGTGGTTATGCATTGCCGCAGGGTTTCAAGATCTGGTACACGTGTTCGATAGACCTCGTCCTTGACATAACCCTATAAAATGAAGTCTAATGGGGTTATGTTAGGAGAGCGCGGAGGCCAAACCGTTGGCCCATCAGGATCAATTCATCGCCCAGGAAAGGTCATATCGAGATAGGCACGGACATCCAAACCCCAATGAGGCGGTGCACCGTCTTCCTGAAACAAGACATCGGGGTGATACTGAAGCAGCTGAGGAACAGCATTCAGTTGCAACATGTCCAGATACACTGCAGATGTGATGGTAGCCTCAGCGAAGAAGAATGGCCCGATAATTCGATCGTGCAATAGCGCGCACCAAACATTCACCTTTGGACTGCCTCTGGTGCACTCCATGCCCTCGCCAGGGGGTTGTGAACCTCAAATGCGCACATTATGTCGATTCACTACTCCACTGACAAAAAAGGTCGCTTCGTCGGAAAAGGCAATTCGTCTGAGATAACCATCATCGTCCTCAATACGTGATAGCATTTCGACCGCAAAGTCATATCGACGTGTACTGTCGTTGGGCAACAAGGCCTGAACGATTTGCACTTTGTATGCACGAAACAATAAACGTTTGTGTAAAATGTCACGGAGAGATCTTTCTGGCATCCGTAATTCACGTGAGGCCCTGCGCACCGATTTCTTCGGACTTCGGACTTCGTAGAAAAGACTGCCTTACAGCTTCGACCCTGTCTGCTGAGGTTCTTGGTCGACCAGGTCAGCAACCGAACCTGTGTTCTTGAACCTCTCATACCAGGCTTTAATGCTCTTGACATCAGGTGGATTCCTTCCACAAATTTTCTGGAAGTGTCTCTGCACTGTGATTGGTGATCGTGTCTCATGGTACCACAGGACACATTGTGCCTTCTCCTGATTGGTTAACATGGCTTCTTGGGCACTTCCCCTCATCTACTACCTACGTGCTGCGATCCTAAAACAGAAAAAAAAAACTTTGATAGTTGTAAACAATTCGTCACAAGTTTCGTATTTGTTTCTTACTTCTAGCCTGAATTTATGTAATCAGGGAAAGATTTTTCGGACACCCTGTATTTCAACAGAGACCAGTCAGTTTTCGAAAATGTGTCAGCAGAACCGCATACCACCCTTAATTTACGCTGGAGGATGACGGTTCAGATGGATCTGAGCACTATGGGACTTAATTGCTCTGGTCATCAGTCCCCTAGAACTTAGGACTACTTAAACCTAACTAACCTAAGGACATCACACACATCCACGCCCAAGGCAGGATTCGAACCTGCGACCGTAGCGGTCGCGCGGTTCCAGACTGTAGCGCCTAGAACCTCTCGGCCACTCTGGCCGGCTACGCTGGAGTAGCTCACTCTCAGTCATCTCTTATGACCTGGGCACCCGTAAAAGGAAAACATTAAAATTTGTGAAAGGACAAGTTGGGTTTAGCTTTAACAATTCTGTCCCACAAAATGCTGGGATGTGCTGAAAAATAGTGTCTCCGAATTTTTTATGTGAAAATTCTTATAGATTTTTGAATAAAAGAAAATTTAGTAACATTCTACATCTTTATTCTTCGTGTCCGTATATTTATTTCTCTGCGTACTTGCCTTGGGAATGGCCTTGCCGCCGTGGATACACCGGTTCCCGTGAGATCCCCGAAGTTAAGCGCTGTCGGGCGTGGTCGGCCCTTAGATGGGTGACCATCCAGGCTGCCATGCGCTGTTGCCATTTTTCGGGGTTCACTCAGCCTCGTAATGCCAACTGAGGAGCTACTCGACCGAATAGTAGCGGCTTCGGTCAAGAATACTATCATAACGACAGGGAGAGCAGTGTGCTGACCCCACGTCCCTCCTATCCGCACCTTTCACTGAGGATGACATGGCGGTCGGATGGTCCCGGTAGGCCACTCGTGGCCTGAAGACGGAGTGCTTTTTTCTTTTTTACGTACTCGCCTTGGGAACGACCACATTTCTCTCCACGAGAGAACAGTTTGGTGTTACCGTCGCGAAAGTGTTCTTCAACTTTTTGAAATAGATGAATATACGAGGCGTGTTTTTTAAGTAAGTACCGTTTTGAAATTAAAAAAAAAGACGTGCTAAGATATCTCAATAATTTTATTTTTACGTCAAAGCCTGTACCTTGATCTACGCACTGACGCCATTACAGTCTTATTCTTCCTTGTTTACGTTGTGTGCTGAGTGTTTAAGATGCCTCCGATAATCGTGAGTCCCGCCGACTGTGAAGTACGGGCTGTTATAAGATTTCTTAGTGCTAAAGGCCTAAAAGCGATCTATATTCATCGTGAGATCTGTGCAGTTTACGGAGAAAACATTATGAGTGATGGAATGGTAAGAAAGTGGGTGATAGCATTTAAAGATGGCGGCACAAATGTGCATGATGAAGAACGGAGTGGGCGTCCTGCGGTCGTTAATGAAAGTTTAGTGCAGGAAGTGGACTATAAGGTGAGAGAAAACAGGCGCTTTAGAGCACTTGAATTGCCGAAAATTGTACGCACGTTGCGTACCAAAAATGTTGAAGGATGTGCACAAAACCAAAGATTTAGACAGTGCATTGACTTTCCTTGAGCGGTACCACAACGACGGTGATGATTTCTTAAGCTAAATTGTTACGGGCGATGGAACGTGGGTGGCCTACGTCACACCAGAATCAAAGCAACAGTCCACGGAAGTTGAGCAAGGGCATCGTTTTGATGCGAGACAATGCCCGTCCGCTCGTGGCGAATCAGACCAAAGATCTCATCACATCTTTTCTATGGGAAACTCTAGATCATCCTCCGTACAGCCCCGATCTTGCGCCCAGTGGCTACCACCTGTTCCTGGACTTGACCTCGACGGTCAGCGTCTTCAAGACGATGACGAAATCAAAACAGTGGTGATGCAGTGGTTAACAAGTCAGGCGGCAGACTTCTATGAGGAGGGTATTCAAAAACTGGTACAACGTTATGAGAAGTCCCTCAATATTGACGAAAATTGTGTAGAAAAGTGGATTAAGGTACAGGCTTTCATGTAGAAATATAATTATTGAGATATCTTAGCACGTCTTTTTTTTAATTTCAGAACGGTACTTACTTAAAAACCACGCCTTGTAGAACGGCGCAAAGTGCGGACTGTATGGAGGATGATCGACGAGAGCGAACTCGAGGCGCTGGATCGCTTCAGCGTTCATGTGTGGTCTGTCAGGAGAGGGTGCCCTGTGTCTGGACGATCTCTTAGGATTCGAAACACGATTAGAGCACTCTGTTTCTCACGCACTGATTAAGTTACGTCACACACCGCCGTCTTACACCCTACAGTTGTGAGCCCTCTAGCGTCAGAGGGCTGCAAATATGTGGACGTGAAGCGCAAAGATGAAGAATGTTTTATTTTCAAAGCGTTGATAGTTTCACACTAACAATCCGGGGGCATCACTTTTAAGCATGCTGCAACGTAGTGTTTACGTGCAAACCGGTGACAAGTGAAACAATAAGTACAGAGGGCTTGCAAGATATTACTGATCAACAGTTTAACCCAAAGGGCACAGTACTTACACAAAAATTTTGTACAAGTGTAT
The DNA here is from genome assembly GCF_023898315.1 of Schistocerca nitens. NCBI lineage: Eukaryota > Metazoa > Arthropoda > Insecta > Orthoptera > Acrididae > Schistocerca > Schistocerca nitens. The sequence continues at coordinate 21,970,250 of NC_064623.1, read as the reverse complement.
CTTATTCACAAGTCAGAAAATACATTACACAAATCCTCTCTAATTGATTAGATGCAAACAAGAAATCCTTGTAACTTCTCTACTAACTGTAAGCGCTTCAATAATGAAAGGTAAAATCAATTTCATTTAACAAGGGCACTTGAATAATAAAGGTAAAATAAGTTTCTTTTGAACAGGATACACAAGTCAAAAAAATACATTACACAAAACCTTTCTGATTGAATTACTTGCAAAGAAGAACTTCTTATAACTTCTATACTAACTGTAACAACTTAAAAAATAAAAGGTGAAATCAGTTTCATTTGACAAAGGGCACTTTAATAATAAAAGTGAAATAAGTTTCTTTTAAAGCAATCGCAATAGGACAATTCACGTAATTTCCAATTTCCGCTTCCCATCAAGTATTTCTCTTTAGCATGTACGTAAGTTCAACTCCCGCTGCACATACGGTATAATTCAGAACACTAGTCTCCTTCCTTTATGGTTTTGAAGGTAAATGCACTACTGGCCCTTAAAATTGCTACACCAAGAAGAAATGCAGATGATAAACGGGCATTCATTGGGCAAATATATTATACTAGAACTGACATGTGATTACATTTTCACGCAATTTCGTTGCATAGATCAGTACCCAGAACAACCACCTCTGGCCGTAATAACGGCCTTGATACATCTGGGCATTGAGTCAAACAGAGTTTGGATGGCGTGTACAGGTACAGCTGCCTATGCAGCTTCAACACGATACCACAGTTCATCAAGAGTAGTGACTGGGGTATTCTGACGAGCCAGTTGCGCGGCCACCATTCACCAGACGTTTTCAATTGGTGAGAGATATGGAGAATGTGCTGGCCAGGGCAGCAGTCGAACATTTTCTGTATCCAGAAAGGCCCGTACAGGACATAGAACATGCGGTCGTGCATTATCCTGCTGAAATGTAGGGTTTCGCAGGATCGAATGAAGGGTAGAGCCACGGGACGTAACACATCTGAAATATAACGTCCACTGTTCAAAGTGCCGTCAATGCGAACAAGAGGTGAGCGAGACGTGTAACCAATGGCACCCCATACCATCACGCCGGGTGATACGCCAGTATGGCGATGACGAATACACGCTTCCAATGTGCGTTCACCGCGATGTCGCCAAACACAGATGCGACCATCATGATTCCGTAAACAGAACCTGGATTCATCCTAAAGAATGACGTTTTGCCATTCGTGCACCCAGGTTCGTCGTTGAGTACACCATCGCAGGCGCTCCTGTCTGTGATGCAGCGACCAGGGTAGTCGCAGCAGTGGTCTCCTAGCTGATAGTCCAGGCTGCTGCAAACATCGTCGAACGTTCGTGAAGATGATTGTTTTCTTGCCAACGTCCCCATCTGTTGACTCAGGGATCGAGACGTGGCTGCACTATCCGTTACAGCAATGCGGATAAGATGCCCGTCATCTCGGCTGCTACTGATACGAGGCCGTTGGGACCCAGCACGGCGTTCCGTATTACCCTCCTGAACCCACCGATTCCATATTTTGCTAACAGTCATTCGATCTCGACCAACGCGAGCAGCAATGTCGCGATATGATAAATCGCAATCGTGATAGGCTACAATCCGACCTTTATCACAGTCGGAAACGTGATGGTACGCATTTTTCCTCCTTACACGAGACATCACAACGACGTTTCACCAGGCAACGCCGGTCAACTGCTCTTTGTGTATGAGAAGTCGGTTGGAAACTTTTCTCATGGCAGCACGTTATAGGTGTCGCCACCGGCACCAACCTTGTGTGAATACTCTGAAAAGCTAATCATTTGCATATCACAGCATCTTCTCCTGTCTGTTAAATTTCGCGTCTGTAGCACGTCATCTTCGTGGTGTAGCAATTTTAATGGCCAGTAGTGTATATAAGGAGTATAGCAAATGGAACAGGCGCCTTGACGTCCCAATGCAGAGGAAACTTAACTGAATGCGAGATCCGCACTCACTGCAACCCGAAGAACTTAGTGGCCGCCGTATCGGTTGCCATTTTCCCGGCGGCCAAAAGAACCTCGAGTTCCCTCTGGTGTGGTCGGCCAAGGCGTCGTACTCAAGACATCGATTTAGACATGGACTAGGTGGCCGCTGCAGTGCTGAAACAGTGAAAAGAAACAATGTTAACAGCCCCCAGAATATATTAAGATAAAATTCTGCAAAGAGAGATCACATCAAGACAAAGGCAAATTAAAAATGGTTAAGAGCATTATCTGTAGACTTCAAATTTCAAAATACACTCCTGGAAATGGAAAAAAGAACACATTGACACCGGTGTGTCAGACCCACCATACTTGCTCCGGATACTGCGAGAGGGCTGTACAAGCAATGATCACACGCACGGCACAGCGGACACACCAGGAACCGCGGTGTTGGCCGTCGAATGGCGCTAGCTGCGCAGCATTTGTGCACCGCCGCCGTCAGTGTCAGCCAGTTTGCCGTGGCATACGGAGCTCCATCGCAGTCTTTAACACTGGTAGCATGCCGCGACAGCGTGGACGTGAACCGTATGTGCAGTTGACGGACTTTGAGCGAGGGCGTATAGTGGGCATGCGGGAGGCCGGGTGGACGAACCGCCGAATTGCTCAACACGTGGGGCGTGAGGTCTCCACAGTACATCGATGTTGTCGCCAGTGGTCGGCGAAAGGTGCACGTGCCCGTCGACCTGGGACCGGACCGCAGCGACGCACGGATGCACGCCAAGACCGTAGGATCCTACGCAGTGCCGTAGGGGACCGCACCGCCACTTCCCAGCAAATTAGGGACACTGTTGCTCCTGGGGTATCGGCGAGGACCATTCGCAACCGTCTCCATGAAGCTGGGCTACGGTCCCGCACACCGTTAGGCCGTCTTCCGCTCACGCCCCAACATCGTGCAGCCCGCCTCCAGTGGTGTCGCGACAGGCGTGAATGGAGGGACGAATGGAGACGTGTCGTCTTCAGCGATGAGAGTCGCTTCTGCCTTGGTGCCAATGATGGTCGTATGCGTGTTTGGCGCCGTGCAGGTGAGCGCCACAATCAGGACTGCATACGACCGAGGCACACAGGGCCAACACCCGGCATCATGGTGTGGGGAGCGATCTCCTACACTGGCCGTACACCACTGGTGATCGTCGAGGGGACACTGAATAGTGCACGATACATCCAAACCGTCATCGAACCCATCGTTCTACCATTCCTAGACCGGCAAGGGAACTTGCTGTTCCAACAGGACAATGAACGTCCGCATGTATCCCGTGCCACCCAACGTGCTCTAGAAGGTGTAAGTCAACTACCCTGGCCAGCAAAATCTCCGGATCTGTCCCCCATTGAGCATGTTTGGGACTGGATGAAGCGTCGTCTCACGCGGTCTGCACGTCCAGCACGAACGCTGGTCCAACTGAGGCGCCAGGTGGAAATGGCATGGCAAGCCGTTCCACAGGGCTACATCCAGCATCTCTACGATCGTCTCCATGGGAGGATAGCAGCCTGCATTGCTGCGAAAGGTGGATATACACTGTACTAGTGCCGACATTGTGCATGCTCTGTTGCCTGTGTCTATGTGCCTGTGGTTCTGTCAGTGTGATCATGTGATGTATCTGACCCCAGGAATGTGTCAATAAAGTTTCCCCTTCCTGGGACAATGAATTCACGGTGTTCTTATTTCAATTTCCAGGAGTGTATGTAAAACTGCCCCAACACAAACAGGCTAGTTTTAAAAGGGCAACGATTAGACAAAGCATAATATTATTACACCAGTACATTGCAGTTCCAATACAATATTGACACTCATAAGAAAGAAGCTAGTGAAAACACTGGTAAGTCCGATTGTAAAACTAGAAAGCTTGAATGTCTACTTCTTCAATAGACAGTTGCGTGGTACATAATTCAACCCCAATAGCCGAAATGAATAACACATTGCTCAGCGTCCTGTGTAGAAGACCATGACCCAGTCACGCCTCAGGAACTTGCAATAACAGGTGCACTTCCGCACTTCCGCACTCCGAGCCACATACACCGGTCAAATCCAGCTAACTCCACGCAAACACTAGTTTCACTCTCTGAGCAGCGACACGTACCGGCCGTTCCGAAGGCAAAACCCAGTCTGCCCGTCACCCCACCAGCACCACCACCGGCCAACGAGGCAAAGACAGGCAACGCCAGAGGGAAACAATCGATCCGGGTGAATCGAACGGAGAAGGCAACTGGCGCCGGCGCCTCCCCACGTATCACATCCCCTCTTACAATCAAATTTCAGGATTTCATTTGTTACACCAGCTGATGGCGTTTTGTTTTTAAAGGTCTAACATCACGGAGTGGAACGTGGAAACGCTGACCTCGGACGATCAGAGGTATCCTGTCCTCTTCAAATTACTGCGCACCCTTCGGCACATCACAAAAGCCATACGCCTAGGCAGAATATGCGCCGGGCGCCATAAATGGAATTTTCTCCAGCGGCACTTGAACAAAACAGGTGAGATACATACGATTGCAGTCTTTCTCGGCGTATTCTACTGATCAATTATTCTCTGGTTATCAGCCGAGTGGTGGCGTCGTCTTGTCGCAACGTTTCAATGAGTTTCGTACCGATCATCTTCTGGCGAAGATGGGAGGGAATTGACACACTTCGCCAGAAGATGATGGGTACGAAACTCATTGAAACGTTGCCACAAGACGACGCCACCACTCGGCTGATAACCCGAGGAGAATTCATCAGCAAAACAGGTGAGTCTTTATTTGTAAGTAAGTTATTTGGGAATGCATGTTTTCTCGGTGAACTTCAGTGGCTAAAATTTTCGAGGTATCAACCGAATCGCGGCGCCTTCGCTGGAAGATGACGAGTTAGAAATTCGAAATGTGGGAAAATTTCATCTAATATGGTATCCATGGCCCGCCCGGTTGGCCGTGCGGTATAACGCGCGACTTTCCGGGCGGGAAGGAGCGCCTGTTCGCGCCACGAATCCGCCCGGAGGATTTGTGTCGAGGTTTGGTGAACCGGCCAGTCTGTGGATGGTTTTTAGGCGGTTTTCCATCTGCCTCGGAGAATGCGGGCTGGTTCCCCTTATTCCGCCTCAGCGTCGGCGGTTGCTGCGCAAACAAGTTCTCCGCGTACGCTTACACCACCATTACTCTACCACGGAAACATAGGGGTTACACTCGTCTGGTGTGAGACGTTCCCTGGGGGATCCACCGGTGGCCGAACCGCACAATAACTCTGGGTTCGGTGTGGGGTGGTGGAGGGGTGAAGTGGACTGCGGTAGTCGTCGTGGGGTTGTGGACCACTGCGGCTGCGGCGGGGACGGAGCCTCTCTGTCGTTTCTAGGTCCCCGATTAACATACAATACAATACATACAATGGTATCCATACATATTATAAAAAAAACTATGTGTAACTGTACGCATGTACACTGATCAGGCAGAACATTATGACCGTATACTTAATAGCCAGTGTGTCCACATTAGCACGGATAAAAGCCGCAATGCGTCGTGACATGGAAGCAATGAGGCCTTGGTAGGTCTGTGGAGGGAGTTGACACACATCTACACACACAAGTCACCTAATTCCCGTAATTTTCGGGAAAATGGGGGGGGGGGGGAGGGGGCGATGAAATCTGACGCCACATTCAGTCATATCCCAGATGTGTTCCATTGGGTTGAGATCTGGTGAGCTGGGGGACAGAACATCAATTATAACTCGCCACTGTATTCCTCAAACCACTCCATCACACTCCTCGTCTTGTGGCATGGCGCATTATCTTGTTGAAAAATGTCACTGGCGTCATGAAGGGGTGTACGTGGTATTTGTTGTATTCTTCAACAGTTTATTGAACGTAACTTCTTCTACAATACAATAGCTAGCTGTACAATAGATGTAGGCGTCCGTCGATCTAGCCGGAGATGCGGTTCCTCTCGGTCGGCTGGTACTTCGATCGGCGGTGCAGTACAGCGGCTTCGGTGATATCTTCTCGGAGACTCCGCTGTAGCGGTTGCCATTAGCAGCGGACGAAGACTGGTCTGGCTTCGACCGGCCGGGCCTATATAGTGAGCTGGAGCCAATAGAAACCCGGTTTAGAAATCCGTGGCTGGATGTGTCGCGGCGACCTCTGCAAGGGAAGGTTCCTATTAATCGACTCGAATCTTCGGCGTGTTTCCTGATGTCTTCGCCTGTTTGGCTGTTGGTTTGTTTCTCTCATAGCGTGGCTGCTATGCGGTGCTGCCTGCCATTTAGGGGAACCCGATGGCAGACGGTACAGTATTGAACCAGCATACGATACTTCTTGGCCACCATGGTGCCTTGCACGAGCACCATTGGGTGCCCATGTCAATGTTCCCGAGAGCATAATGGAATGGCCACCAACTTGTCTTTGCCCAGCAGTACAGGTGTCAGGAAGCTGTTCCTATGTAGACGAAGGATTCGCGCCCTCCTGTCGACATGATGAAGGAGGTATGCCGGCCGGTGTGACCGTGCGGTTCTAGGCGCTACAGTCTGAAACCGGGCGACCGCTACGGTCGCAGGTTCGAATACTGCCTCGGGCGTGGATGTGTGTGATGTCCTTAGGTTAGTTAGGTTTAATTAGTTCTAAGTTCTAGGTGACTGATGACCTCAGAAGTTAAGTCGCATAGTGCTCCTTGAACCATTTGAAGGAGGTATCGGGGTTCATCAGCCCATGCAAAGCCCTGCCACTGTGCTAACGAACAGTGCCGCTGGTCACGAGCCCATTTCAGTCATAGTTGTCTACGTTGTGTTGTTAACATTGGCACATGCATGGGTCGCCGTCTGCGGACGGCCATCGATGGAAGTGGTCGCTGCACTGTACTCTGCCCAGCATGAAAGTCTGATATTTAGTTCCATCACAGTTCGCCGACTGTTCTGTTTTACCAGTCCGCCCAGCCTACGACAGCCGACATCTGTAATGAGGGGTGGCAGCCAAACCCGACGACGTCTGGACGTATTGAAGACACTCCCCACAGAACTGCTCGAAAAGCATACAAGTCGTGCAATTTACGAAATGCTCCGACAGAGACTCCTGCACATTACCATGTGGCCTCGGTCAAACTGAAATAGGTCGGGCACCGTCCCCATTCAACACACAGACAGCAGGCTCACTGATAGTAAATGCACCAACTGGCCATTAAAATTGCTATACCAAGAAAAAACGCAGATGATAAACGGGTATTCATTGGACAAATATATTATACAAGAACTGACATGTGATTACATTTTCACGCAATTTGGGTGCATATATCCTGAGAAGTCAGTACCCAGAACAACCACCTCTGGCCGTAGTAATGGCCTTGATACGCCTGGGCATTGAGTCAAACAGAGCTTGGACGCCCACGCAGCTTCAACACGATACCACAGTTCATCAAGAGTAGTGACTGGCGTATTGTAACGAGCCAGTTGCTCGGCCACCATCGAGCAAACGTTTCCAATTGGTGAGAGATCTGGTGTATGTGCTGGTCAGGGCAACAGTCGAACATTTTCTGTATACAGAAAGGCCCTTAAAGGATTTGCAATATGCGGTCGTGCATTATCCTGCTGAAATTGAGGGTTTCGCAGGGATCGAATGAAGGGTAGAGCCACGGGTCGTAACACATCTGAAATGTAACGTCCACTGTTCAAAGTGCCGTCAATGCGAACAAGAGGTGACCGAGACGTGTAACCAATGGCACCCCATACCATCACGCTGGGTGATATGCCAGTATGGCGATGAGGGATACACGCTTCCATTGTGCGTTCACCACGATGTCGCAAAACGCTGATGCGACCATCATGATGCTGTAAACAGAACCTGGATTCATCCGAAAAAATGACGTTTTGCCATTCGTGCACCTAGGTTCGTCGTTGAGTACGCCATCGCAGGCGCTCCTGTCTGTGATGCAGCGTCAAGGGTAACCGCAGCCGTGGACTCCGAGCTGATAGTCCATGCTGCTGCAAACGTCGTCGAACTGTTCGTGCAGATGGTTGTTGTCTTGCAAACGTACCCATCTGTTGACTCAGGGCTCGAGACGTGGCTGCACGATCCGTTACAGCCGTGCAGATATGATGCCTGTCATCTTGACTGCTAGTGATACGCGGTCGTTGGAATCCAGCACGGCGATCCGTATTACCCTCCTGAACTCATATTCTGCTAACAGTCATTGGATCTCGACCAACGCGAGCAGCAATGTCGCGACACGATAAACCGCAATCGCGGTAGGCTACAATCCGACTTTTGTCAAAGTCGGTAACTTAATGGTATGCATTTCTCCTCCTTGCACGAGGCATCACAACAACGTTTCACCAGACAACGCCGGTCAACTGCTGTTTGTGTATGAGAAATCGGTTGGAAACTTTCCTCATGTCAGTACGTTGTAAGTGTCGCCACCGGCGCCAAGCCTGTGTGAATGCTGTAAAAAGTTAATCATTTGCATATCACAGCATCTTCTTCCTGTCGGTTAAATTTCGCGTCTGTGGCAAGTCATCTCCGTGGTGTAGCAATTTTAATGGTCAGTAGTGTATATTCTCGAAGGGAATGGCGGAACCATTCTCGAACAGGCGATGAGTTCGTTTGAGCTAAGGGTAATTCCTTTCTTATACTGTGGTTGCGTTCTTTATTTTTGTTAAGGTTTGAGCTTTTTACCTTATATTAATTTTTGTTCCCGTTCGTTTGGCTGTGAGGTGGAATTTGGATCCATACTGTGGAAAAAACCTCCCTAAAAACTTCAGTAGGGTTATTTGTATGTTAAACTAATCTATATTAATTTTCTTGCAAATTTTGATCCTGTAACTCCTGCGGCATAACTTGTACTTGCTGGGTTCTGTCATAGTTGTGCAGTAGCACTTGGTGGGAACGAATATTTGTTTTGGAAAATTAAGCTGCATCGGTGGTTGTTTTAACGAGTGCGTTGTTTCTGATTCTGTTGTTAATCTAGATTCTCCGTATTTTGCTGTCACATATATCAGTCTCTCCTCTAGTGGCTGTACATATGCTACATGGTATGGATATCTTTTATTGGCTCTTGGACTAGTATTTATCGCTGTTCGTATCATTATGTTAAATATTTTTGGTGTGTGAACGTTTGAAAAAAAAGGGCTCCAAGCACTATGGGACTTAACATCTGAGGTCATCAGTCCCCTAGAGTTTAGAACTACTTAAACCTAACTAACCTAAGGACATCACACACATCCATGCCCGAGGCAGGATTGGAACCTGCGACCGCAGCGGTCACGCGGTTCCAGACTGTAGCGCCTAGAACCGCTCGGACACTCCGGCCGGCGGGTACTGAGAGAAAATGGTGTTTTGCATAACTGAAGGACCTCACTTCCAAGAATTTTAACTGCAAACACGGTCAATACAAGGAGCTGTAAATCAAAATGATGAATATCTGGTCTTTAACGTTGAACACAATGCTGGAAGGAGTACACTGGGTCGCACTTGTATGTGGCACCAGAATAAGATAAGAATATTAATAAATTAAACTGAAACTAGTATACTATAAAGGACGAATGTCTCTGATAGGCTCGATAATGTGGATTGCTGACTGTGCGCGACCGTAGAGCCAGAGATAGTGTTTCTGGTTTGAGAATGTAGTGTTGGAGAGAGCCGGGTGCACACTTATAGGTAGCTGTGTGTGAGGGAAAGACGATGGAGTGGGCAGCTTCTGTGGTGTGCTGTGTGAAGTCACCAAGAGTTAGATCAATGCAGGTATGTCGATATTGTTGAACATGGAAGCAGAAGTCTTCAAGTATGCGAGGTAAAAATTCTCAATAATTACGATTTCTGTTTTTGCCAGAGCGTTAGTATAGGTGAGTTGGCTGACAATTAGTTATTGTTGAGTAACCCCACGATGTACGTAAACGGTTTTCACAGAAAGTCTACTTAGGTATTTCATTTTTGTAATGCTTTTAAGATTTGTTAACAGAGCTATGTGTAATTTGATGATTTGCATCTACGTTGGATTAATGACGTTAGATAATACTTGCTGTTTAAATCTCATTGTTTGTGAATCAATTGTGAGTGATGTAACTTCAATTGTCAGATGTTTTTGAAAAGACAAACTTAATTTGCAATATAATTTTGCTGTATGCAGTGAGTGCTAGTAATCCATCATAATAAGCAACGCCTCCCGGTCCAGGTCATACAGTTTTCAAAGAATTTGGAATTTCTTAAATGTTCTAGTTTATCAGCCAAATGAATTTCATGTGCATTTCAAGTATTATGGCCAGCATTGTACACTGCTGAGCCTGTAGTTAGTATATTTATATTTTTGTATGAGAGACCAGAATATACGCGTTCCACCGTTGCTGCTTTAGACGTAAGACCATTTAATTTAATTGTTACGTGTACTGGGACCAAACCCATTAGTTTTTAACAGGGCCTTAGCATTCAGTGGTTAAGGGGGTGAATGTATTTTGCAGTGACTGTTTCTTTATTGGTATTGAGAGTTGCATTACCCAATCGATTCGTGTTAAGTTTTGTTAACAATTACACAGACTAAGAACACTACTTGCACTTACAACACGCCACACGACAATTAGAGTTCAGCAGTCATTCCACAGATCAGACATTCATTCAACTTAATCGTCAAGTCCATTATATCACTTTTTAAGGAACGTTACAATGTGGACATCTACATCTACACCTGCGTGATTACTCTGCTACTCACAATAAAGTGCCTGGAAGAGGGTTGAGTGAACCACCTTCAAGCTGTCTCTCTACCGTTCCACTCTCCAACGGTGCGCGGGAAAAACGAGCGCTTCACTTTTTCTGTGCGAGCCCTGATGTCTCTTATTTTATCATGTTAATCATTTCTCTCTATGTAGGTGGGTGGCAACAGAATGTTTTCGCAACCGGAGGAGAAAACTGGTGATTGAAATTTTATGAGAAGATCCCGATCGCAACGAAAAACACCTTTGTTTTAATTATTGCCACTCCAATCATGTCTGTTGCACTATCTACCCTATTTCGCGATAATACTGCCCTTCTTTGTAACTTTTTCGGTGTCATCCGTCAGTCCCACCTGATGTGGATAACACACCGCACAGCAATACTCCAGAACAGGGCGAACAGGCGTGGTGTAAGCAGTCTCTTTAGTACACCTGTTGCACCTTCTAAGTGTTCTGCCAAAGAATCGCAGTCTTTGGTTTTTTCTATCCACAACATTATCTATGTGATCGTTCCAATTTATTTTATTTGTAATTGTAACCCCTAAGTATTTAGTCGAATTTACAGCCATCAGATTTATGTGACAACGCGTAATCGAAATTTAGCTGATTTCTTTTAGTACTCATGTGAATAACTTCAGGTTCAATTGCCACTTTTCGCACCATGTAGATATCTTATCTAAATAATTTTGCAATTGGTCTTCTGATGACTTTACAAGACGGTAAATGACAGCATCACCTGCAAACAATCTAAGACGGCTACTCAGATTGTCTCCTATATCGTTGATCTAGATCAGGGAGAATAGAGGGCCTATAACACTTCCTTGTGGAACGCTGGATATTACTTCTGTTTTTCTCGATGACTTTGCTTCTAGAACTACGAACTGTGACCTTTCTGACAGGAAATCACGAATCCAGTCGCACAACTAAGGCACGCAGTTTGGTTAGAAGACGCTTGTGAGGAACGGTATCGAAAGCCTTCTGGAAATCTAAAAATATGGAATCAGTCTGATATCCCCTGTCGATAGCACTCATTACTTCATGGGTATAAAGAGCTAGTTGTGTTTCACAAGAACGATATTTTCTGAATCCGTTCTATGTGTCAATAAATCGTTTTCTTCGAGGTACTTGATAATGTTCGAATACAGTGTACGTTCCAAAACCATACTGCAAATCGACATTAGTGATATGGGCCTGTAATTCAGCCCATTACTCCTAAATCCCTTTTTGGGTATTGGTGTGACTTGAGAAATTTTTCAGTCTTTAGGTACGGAACTTTCTGTGAGCGAGTGGTTGTATATAATTGCTAAATATGGAGCTATTGTATTCTAAGTTTTTTTTAATAAATTTGGTGTATATTTCCTGGACTTTGCTTTGCTGACAAGTACCACTGCAGTTTTGCCTACATGTAGCATATTAACAAGTGAAGCCAGGAGTGAAAGCTGTGTTTCTGACAGAAATCTGGTCAGTTGTGTAGTTCATTAGAATGTCGTCTGTCTTGTCCAGAACTGGAGGCCGAGGTGCCCGTCTACCTGGAACACGTCTCCAGCTACACACGGAATGTTGCCCAGTTGCTCTCACATGGTGTGAGGCATCTATCAGCAGCTTTGGTTCCGTTCGCATTCGACAACCTGGTAAGTGACGTTTCCCTAACTCAGTTTGTTACACGTAATATGGGTGAGAAAATGACACACACACAGCCGCGTAAGTGGTCAGTTCTGAGAGTCTGCTTCCTATGTCTGATTCTCACTGTCGTTATCTTTGCGTGTCCGATTGTGACGTTAATCATCTGTAAGAGTTCTGACTCTCCCGTACGTCTACGATACTTGTAGCGTTGTTAGAGAGAGAGAATGCAAGCTGAAAACGGATAAGGACGGTGAAAAAATTAGACCCTTTCGTCTTTCTCGTAATGTGTTAGCAGTCTGCTGAGTCAGAAATTGAATTACTAGTGCAGACTTCACGAAGAATATAATAATTCCAATCCTAAAGAAAGCAGGTGTTGACAGATGTGAAAATTACCGAACTATCAGTTTAACAAGCCACGGCTGCAAAATCATAACACGAATTTATTACAGGCGAAAGGAAAAACTGGTAGAAGCCGACCTCGGGGAAGATCAGTTTGGATTCCATAGAAATGTTGGAACACGTGAGGCTATACTGACCCTACGACTTATCTTAGAAAATAGATTAAGCAAAGGCAAACCTACGTTTCTAGCATTTGTAGACTTACAGAAAGCTTTTGACAATGTTGACTGGAACACCCTCTTTCAAATTCTGAAGGTGGCAGGTGTAAAATACAGGGAGCGAAAGGCTATTTACAATTTGTACAGAAACCAGATGGCAGTTATAACAGTCGAGGGGCATGAAAGGGAAGCAATGGTTTGGAAGGGAGTAAGACAGGGTTGTAGCCTCTCCCCGATGTTATTCAGTCTGTATATTGAGCAAGCAGTAAAGGAAACAAAAGAAAAATTCGGAGTAGGTATTAAAATCCATGGAGAAGAAATAAAAACTTTGAGGTTCGCCGATGACATTGTAATTCTGTCAGGCACAGAAAGGACCCGGAGGAGTAGCTGAACGGATTGGACAGTGTCTTGAAAGGAGGATATAAGATGAACATCAACAAAAGCAAAACGAGGATAATGGAATGTAGTCGAATTAAGTCGGGTGATGCTGAAGGAATTAGATTAGGAAATGAGACACTTAAGGTAGTACAGGAGTTTTGCTATTTGTGGAGCAAAATAACTGATGATGATCGAAGTAGAGAGGATATAAAATGTAGATAGCAATGGCAAGGAAAGCGTTTCTGAAGAAGAGAAATTTGTTGACATCGAGTATAGATTTAAGTGTAAGGAAGTCTTTTCTGAAAGTATTTGTATGGAGTGTAGCCATGTATGGAAGTGAAACGTGGGCGATAAACAGTTCGGACAAGAAGAGAAGAGAAGCTTTCGAAATGTGGTGCTACAGAAGGATGCTGAAGATTAGATGGGTAGATCCTATAACTGACGACGAGGTATTGAATAGGATTGGAGAGAAGAGAAATTTGTGGCACAACTTGACTAGAAGAAGGGATCGGTTGGTAGGGCATATTCTGAGGCAGCAAGGGATCACCAATTTAGTATTGGAGGGCAGTGTGGGGAGGGTAAAAATCGTAGAGGGAGACCAAGAGATGAATACACTAAACAGATTCAGAAGGATGTAGGGTGCAGTAGGAACTGGGAGATGAAGAAACTTGGACAGGATAGAGTAGCATGGAGAGCTGCATCAAACCAGGCTCTGGACTGAAGACCACACACACATATAAAAAAATAGAAGCAAAAGGTAGGCCCGAAGCCTAATGTCTCTGTTCTTTCTAAAACACAGTAAATAATTCACCAGTTTCTTTATGAATAGCATATGTCGGATATTAACAAAGACATAGAAGAATAAATATATTTATAAGCGCGCTGCAACCGTTTTTTCGTGTAACTGTGGAGTACTTATGGTCTGACGCCATCGATAGTAATCAGCCACTTTGACCTCCAATAACTCATGTACTATTTACGTTACATGCCTGTAATTCGTACCAATTTAGGTTTACACTAATAGCTTTCTAAAGACATGGCGATCGAGAAAATCGGATGAAGCTTTTATACTTTGGAAATTCGTTGCTGGGTGTTACTTGTATAATTGAGCGTCAGATACTAAACTTAAAACTAACAAAGATATTGAATAACTGATTACAACATCAGAATCTTAGCGCAAATAATGGTAATCTACATGTTTCTTTTTGAGAAATCATAGTTCATCTGGCTACTATTAATTTCTGTACGAACTGTGAAATGTCTGCCATTAAGGTTTCTCTTTGGCACTCGAGGGCGCCACAACTCGCCCGTTACCTCACTACTTCTCGAGCTTCGACCGTTCACAGTTTCTATTTTGCTTTTTATTTCATTGTACAGTACACCTTCTTTCTGTTTTCGTGCTTGATCTATGTTCAGCTTTTGGCAGTCTGTACACTGGGCCCCCTTACCACTAAATCTGAGGGGGATGCGATGGGGAGTTTCCCATGTAAGAAGCAACGCGAACCATATGTTAATTAGTTGCTCTTCCGCGGTGCACGTAATACTGAGGGATACAATTGTTTCACACCGACCACGGCACGCAGTACACCCTCATTCCCGTGGCACGACAAACACACTCTCGTTCTCAATCCAGACTCTTCGTTGATGTTTTTTTTCTCTGTCGATCTATCGGTATGTTTCTACAGCTCAACATATCTCGCTTAAAATTACACTTTCAAAACTTGACGAATACATCGATTTACATTGTAACACAAAATTGCAACCTCACATTATTCTGTTCAAGGGAAAAATTTTAAATAACGTGTTAATAAACGTGCGAGTACACAGCACCAGAAAAAATGAAAATAGGAATTACATTCACGACGACTACATCTCGACCTAATGTTTGAAACCATGTATCCAGCCTCGCTTATCCGCAGAACAAACAGGTTATATTCAAGGAAAAGGAACTCGTGAACAGTTTCTCAACGTACGACAAGGAATCGAGAAATTGCGAGACCTTTGTGTTCTTGTCTGCTTCCGTGACTATAGGAAAGTCTTTGACTGCGTTGTCTGGGAAAAGTTGTGACAGGTACTCCAGAGTTTGGTGTCTCACCGCACTTGACAGTACTGATCAGAAGTTCACACAATAATCACCTCGCAGCTTCGAAGACAAGTGCTGGTACATCTGATTTCTTCAGCGTATCAAAAAGAGTCAGAGAGGGTTGAGTTCTACGCCCCCAACTGTACAATATTTATACAGAAAATTTTATAAGGAATGGTGGTGATGGCTGGACTAAAGCCATCTCAATTGCTGGTAGAATTTTTAACAAGCTCCGATTTTCTGTGGACACCATACCTGTACACAGCAGCGAAAATGAAGTTGCTGAGCTGTTAACAACAGTAAAGGACATTTGTCTATCATATGGGTTGGACCTCAATCTCAACAAGTCGAAACTCATAGTAAGTGACCGAGGAGTATAGGTCCAGCTCACAGGTCGATTAAAGGAACTGGAAGTCTTTTATCTATCTTTGGTCAAACGTCTGTGACACGGCAAGGTGTGAAGATGAGATAAGAAGACGGATCACGCTAGAGCGAGTGACGACGAAGGAAATCACCGTGATTTCGCAGAACAGAACAATAACGAATACCTCAAACTTGCGACTTGTTGGAACACTTGCGTTTTCCCTTCAGTTTTATGGTTGCGCGTAGGGTTGTTGGCAGAATATTGATAAGCCCAAATATCGATAAACCTCCCAAAATGTTTCGATATATATCGGTGACATATCTTTCCCAGCTGTATCGATATCGCTATTACAATATGGAGTGGTGATATTTTTATCTATACACTACTGGCCATTAAAATGGCTACACCAAGAAGAAATGCAGATGATAAACGGGTATTCATTGGACAAATATATGATATTAAAAACGACATGTGAGTACATTTTCACGCAGTTTGGGTGCATAGATCCTGAGAAATCAGTACCCAGAACAACCACCTCTGGCCGTAATAACGGACTTGATACGCCTGCGCATTGAGTCAAACAGAGCTTGGATGGCGTGTACAGGTACAGCTGCCTATGCAGCTTCAACACGATACCACAGTTCATCAAGAGTAGTGACTGGCGTATTGTGACGACACAGTTGCTCGGCCAACGTTGACCAGACGTTTTCAATTGGTGAGACATCAGGAGAATGTGCTGGCCAGGGCAGCAGTCGAACATTTTCTGTATCCAGAAAGACTCGTACAGGGCCTGCAACTTGCGGTCGTGCATTATCCTGCTGAAATGTAGGGTTTCGCAGGGATCGAATGAAGGGTAGAGCCACAGGTCGTAACATTATCTGAAATGTAACGCCCGCTGTTCAAAGTGCCGTCAATACGAACAAGAGGTCACCGAGACGTGTAACCAATGGAACTCCATACCATCATGCCGGGTGATACGCCAGTATGGCGATGACGAATACACGCTTCCAATGTGCGTTCACCACAATGTCGCCAAACACGGATGCGACCATCGTGATGCTGTAAACAGAACCTGGATTCATCCGAAAAAATGACGTTTTACCATTCGTGCACCCAGGTTCGTCGCTGAGTACACCATCGCAGGCGGTCCTGTCTGTGATATAGCGTCAAGGGTAACCGCAGCCATGGTCTCCGAGCTGATAGTCCATGCTGCTGAAAACGTCGTCGAACTGTTCGTGCAGATGGTTGTTGTCTTGCAAACGTCCCTATCTGTTGACTGAGGGGTCGAGACGTGGCTGCACGATCCGTTACAGCCATGCGGATAAGATGCCTGTCATCTCGCCTGTTAGTGATACTAGGTCGTTGGGATGCTGCACGGCGTTCCGCATTACCCTCCTGACCCCTACCAATTCCATATTGGATCTCGACCAACGCGAGCAGCAATGTCGCGATACGATAAACCGCAATCGCGATAGTCTACAATCCGACCTTCATCAAAGTCGGAAACGTGATGGTACGCATTTCTCCTCCTTACACGAGGTATCACAACAACGTTTCACCAGGCAACGCCGGTCATCTGCTGTTTGTGTATGAGAAATCGGTTGGAAACTTTCCTCATGTCAGCACGTTGTAGGTGTCGCCACCGCTGCCAACCTTGTGCGAATGGTCTGAAAAGCTAATAATTTGCATATCACAGCATCTTCTTCCTGTCGGTTAAATTTCGGGTGCGTAGCACGTCATCTTCGTGGTGTAGCAATTTTAATGGCCAGTAGTGTATGAAGCTGTTGTTTTCAAATTGTAGTAAAACATAATTTTACTTTCACTGTGTGAAGGAGTCTTACTACTTTTCGAGCTCCCATCACCTGCAGTATTTCTCTTTGACTCCCTTCACCGAAGTATAGGTGGCACAAAGAGGAAGTCCGAATGCACGAGGTGATGGTTGGGACAATTAAACAACAAGATTTCCGATGTTGAGAGATAGCACACCAGCTGTGTGCTATTTCTTCACATCGGCATTATTAAAAACAGTTTGAAATAGATGACCACAATGTAAATGACGCGATTGGGCGGAGATGTGTGTGTGTGTGTGGGGGGGGGGGGGGGGGGGGGGTATGCTGACGTAATCGGCGCTCGGCGCTACCAACAGAAACTGCAACGTTTAACTTCATCACGCAAATTTGACACTGCAGCTGCTAGGGCGCTGGCGTTTGCAGAAATGGGAAAAACCAGGGAAGTCGACAAGGAGTGTTCTGGGCAAATCGGATATGCGACGAAATCCAGCGACGGAGCCATCGGTCACCTTTTATTGTGCCTCTTACGTACAGTTAGCAAAGTGGTCATCACCAGGCGTGAACGTGCATCGTTTTCTTTTTAATTCTCGCTATAAGGGTGATAATCTGGTAGCTAACTTGTTGATGTACAGAGTATCAAATTATAGATCAATACTTAAATATATAGATCTAAAACCGGCAGTATTTTTACAATATGCACCCGATATATTTATAGGCCCGTACGTATCCACGTTTTCCGTCGATATATCGACACATTTTTCGATAAGTCGGTGGCCTGTAACGATATGTTTTTAATATCAATATATCGGCTTTCCGATATTTTTGAAAATATCAACACTCCTAGTTGCGAGACACGCACTCTTAAAGCGAGAGACTAACAGCGCATCGAAGCGTCTGAGCTTTGGTGTTGGCGCACGATGCTGCACACAAAACAGACCGAAAGAAGAACAAATGAGTACATCATAGACCAGCTCAGTATCTCCAGGCGCCTCTTTCTCGTGTCAACCAAAAAATTCTTTAGTTCTATGGCCAAATTGTGAGAAGAGATGGAGAAAGTCTCGAGAAAATAATCGTGAAAGGTCTAGGGCACAAGACCGGAGGGAGGAGCAACGACCAGGAGGAGAGATCAAATCAAGGACATCTCTGGTCTGCCTCCCCAGAAGGTTCTGAGAGAAGCTGGTTACTGTCCAGGGTGGAGACATATGGGTAGTCGGGTCACGATGCTCAGCAATCAGCACAACGATTTGTGATGGTGATGACACGAGGCAAACAGGAACATAGCTGTAGGAAAAAATAAATTTACAGTACTCATCCTGAAATAACTTTTTCGATTTATAAAGAAAGTAAAGTGGAAAACAAGGAAAAAGAAAGCACAGCAAAAAGGAAAAAAAAAATCTAGATCGTGTTATCTTCACATACTGTTGCTACCTAGAAATAACTGGAACTCTCTTATCTGTTGTTATAGGTTGAAAATTGTCTGTATTTAATAAGACATCACTAGACACTTATTTTGGATTCATGTTGCAATGGCTGTAGAAAACTGAGTGTTAGTCCATATGCCGGCCACAATTTCAATGTTACGTAATAGCGCTACCTATAAGTGTAAGTTAAGACTGGCTGCTGGTTGCGAATATTATGCCAGTAATTTGAATTATTCTCTGTGTTTCTCAGGATACGCACCCGAATGATGAGCTGCTCAGTACCTGGATTAACCACGTGGAGCATATGAGGGACATGCTACACACGAAATTAAGGGGTTGGGTGCAGGATATGCAATACGTCAGCGAGCAGACAGCGAATTACAAGGTGGAAGAAGACAAGAAGTCGCCTGGGAAGTATATAATAAGGTATAAACCAATGTACATTGAAACCTATGTTAGACTCAATGTTGTGTTGTGCCGGCCGGGGTGACCGAGCGGTTCTAGGCGCTACAGTCTGGAACCGCGCGACCATTACGGTCTCAGGTTCGAATCCTGCCTCGGGCATGGTTGTGTGTGATGTCCTTAAGTTAGTTAGGTTTAAGTAGTTCTAAGTTCTAGGGTGATTACCTCAGAAGTTAAGTCTCATAGTGCTCAGAGCCACTTTTTTTTTTTTTTTTTTTTTTTTTTTTTTTTTTTTTTTTTTTTTTTTTTTTGTGGTGTGGTATTCAGTCCAGAGACTGGTTTGATGCACCTCTCCAAGCTACTCAATCCTGTGCAAGCTTCTTCATCTCCGAATAACTAATGCAACCTATATCCCTTTGAATCTGCTTAGTGTATTCATCTCTTGGTCTCCCTCTATGAATTTCACCCTCCGCGCTTCCCTGCAGTACTAAACTGGAGATCCCTTGATGACGCAGAACGTGTCCTACCAACCGATCCCTTCCAGTCAAGTTGTGCCACAATTCTATTCAGTACCTCCTCATTAATTACGTGATCTACCCATCTGATCTTCAGCATTCTTCCTTAGCTCCATATTTCGAATGCTTCTATTCTCTTCATGTCTAAACTACTTATCTAAACTATTTTATCAAACTATCTAAACTATTTTATCATACTCATTATGACTCTTGAATCAATTTTTGCTTAACTGTTACACAAACTGCTGAGATTATTTAATTCAGGATAGAGCAAACAAACGTTAGTAATGGACGATATTGAAGGAAATGGTTACAGCAACTGGTCATTACGGGATTCCGTTTGGTCTTCAATTTTTGATATTGTATTTTGTCTTCAAATGGGTTACATGATACGCAACAGATGAGCAGAGCAAACTATTATAATGAACGGTGTTACTACTTTTACTAGAGGGAGTACTGTAGCTTTCGTGTACTACCTATGTTTTTATAATTCATCTAAACAATGATATCTTGGGCAAACCTCTGGCTACACTGGCAGTCGTAGTTAGGTCACAAGTAGAGAGGAATCGACGTTGCTTGGCTGCTAATGTTGGTCATTTTAAACACGTAAAATAACCCTCCACTCGTGCAAGAATTGTAACGGAATGTCATTTTGTTTTGTTAATGCTGACTATCGACGAGTGTCTACATTTTTCTGGACCACTCTGTATACATTTAAAATCAGTTCAGACTATACAGTGAGTCACTAACTGTTGCCACCAAGAATAACTCCGAAAGTATGATACGAGCTGGAAACTTTGTGGGACAAATGTTGCATGGGACAACGGGGGCCATACTGTGACATTAGTTTTTTGTTGCTAGGTGCGGCTGCTATGGAGGTATGAAGATCCACTGTGTTTTTTTTTTTAATGGGATGCCATAGTCCGGTACTTATTTTCTGACAGCGGCTATCGAAACGAATCCAGTGATGTGTAACAGTAAGGTTCTTGAAAGTCAACGAGGGTCACAAAGGTGGCATGAACGTCCATTTACAGAAGATGTTCGTAATAATGACCATTGGTAATACTGCAGAGCCACAATCTTCTTATGATGGATTGAGTGGTATTCCTTATCACATCGGCACTTATCGAAGCACATGCTCTGACAATTCTCTCTCGCATACCTTCAGGTGTAGCTGGAACGTATTTATAAACAATGTGTTTTACGATTCCCCACAAGAAAAAATCCAGAGGCGTCAAGTATGGCGAACGAGCTGGCCACGACACATCTCCTCCGCGTGCAATCCAAAAGTTTCGGAATTCTCTCTGCAAATCATTTCTAGCCATCAGCGAAATTGTGCCGGATACCCACTGTGTTGATACAACTTTCTGTTCTTAAAGGTATTTCTTCCAATAACAGACGTAACACTTGTAGCAGGAATGTGGTGTACTTCCTACCATCAAGATTACCTTCGTCGTCCAGAATCCCACGCCATGCATTCTCCGACCATGGTTTTTGGTGTGCAGCTTGTCGCAGCCAACATGGATTTTCAGTTTCCCAATAAGGCATGTTATGCAAATTATCATTTCTAAGGTTCGTGAATGTAGCCTCGCGAGTAAATAAAAGCAGTTTAATAAATGTGTCATCCCTCTGAATCTGAAGTTGAGTCCATCGGCAGAATTCAATGTGACGCATACAATCTGTAGCAGTTAATTCTTGGTGGAGACTGATATGGTAAGGTTGATATTTATGGCGATGCAGAAGATATTCCCTTGCGATTTGACGCGAACTAACACAAGGATCTCGAACCACAGTTGCAAGAGTACCAATTTCCGTTCCCTCGTTAGTAACTATCCTTTGCCGGATGTGTTCCTGATGCGTTGAAGAACCAGTTGCATGTGGCCGAGCGGTTCTAGGCGCCTCAGTCTGGAACCGCGCCACCGCTACGGTCGCAGGTTCGAATCCTGACTCGGGCATGGATGTGTGTGATGTCCTTAGGTTAGTTCGGTTTAAGTAGTTCTAAGTTCTAGGGGACTGATGACCACAGCAGTTAAGTCCCATAGTGCTCAGATCCATTTTTGATCCAGTTGTTCTCAATTTATCATACACACGTGTAGGATGAGTACGTTGGGGATATCTTTCAGCGAATAACTCTCTAGATCTCACTGAATTTCGTTGGCAGTCTCTGTAAATGAGAAGCATATCGACGTATTCTTCGAAGGAATACGTCCTTCACATTAGCTTGATTCGACGATACTAGTCATGTCGTTCCCATTAGTGATGTATTGTGAAACCATCGAATGGTGTTTACATATCGATGGCACGTAAGATGGATAGGCCGTATTCGGCGAATATTTACTATTTGCATGATATACGAGAGAGAATTGTAAGAGCATGTGCTTCGGTAAGTGCCGAAGTGATAAGGAATATCACTCAATACATGATAAGAAGATTGCAGCACTGCATAGTTACCAATGGTCATCACTTCGAACATCTTCTGTAAATGGTCGCTCATACCACATACACGTGAGGCAATACTGACCCTACGACTTATCTTAGAAGAAAGATTAAGGAAAGGCAAACCTACATTTCTAGCATTTGTAGACTTAGAGAAAGCTTTTGACAATGTTGACTGGAATACCCTCTATCAAATTCTAAGGGCGGCAGGTGTAAAATACAGGGAGCGAAAGGCTATTTACAATTTGTACAGAAACGAGATGGCAGTTATAACAGTCGAGGGGCATGAAAGGGAAGCAGTGGTTGAGAAGGGAGTAAGACAGGGTTGTAGCCTCTCCCCGATGTTATTCAATCTGTATACTGAGCAAGCAGTAAAGGAAACAAAAGAAAAGTTCGGAGTAGGTATTAAAATCCATGGCGAAGAAATAAAAACTTTGAGGTTCGCCGATGACATTGTAATTCTGTCAGGCACAGAAAGGACTTGGAAGAGCAGTTGAACGGAATGGACTGTGTCTCGAAAGGAGGATATAAGATGAACATCAACAAAAGCAAAACGAGGATAATGGAATGTAGTCGAATTAAATCGGGTGATGCTGACGTAATTAGATTAGGAAATGAGACTCTTAAAGTAGTAAAGGAGTTTTGCTATTTGGGGAGCAAAATAATGGGTGATGGTCGAAGCAGAGAGGATATAAAATGTAGACTGCCAATGGCAAGGAAAGCGTTTTTGAAGAAGAGAAATTTGTTAACATCGAGTAGTGATTTAAGTGTCAGGAAGTCGTTTTTGAAAGTATTTGTATGGACTGTAGCCATGTATGGAAGTGAAACATGGACGATAAATAGTTTAGACATGCAGAGAATAGAAGCTTTCGAAATGTGGTGCTACAGAAGAATGATGAAGATTAGATGGGTAGACCACATAACTAATCAGGAGGTATTGAATAGAATTGGGGAGAAGAGGAGTTTGTGGCACAACTTGACAAGAAGAAGGGACCGGTTGATAGGACATGTTCTGAGGCATCAAGGGATCACCAATTTAGTACTGGAGGGCAGCGGGGAGGGTAAAAATCGTAGAGGGAGACCAAGAGATGAATACACTAAGCAAGTGACCCAGAAGGATGTGGGCTGCAGTAGGTACTGGGAGATGAAGAAGCTTGCGCAGGATAGAGTAGCATGGAGAGCTGCATCAAACCAGTCTCAGGACTGAAGACCACAACAACAACAACCACATTTTTGATCTTCGTTGACCTTCAAAGACCTTACTGTTACACATCATTGGATTCGTCTTGATAGGCGCCGTCAAAAACAAGTGCCAAACTATAGCATCCCATTTAAAAAACGAAGGTGAGCTTCATATCTCTAAAGCGACCCCACCGAGCAACAAAAACCAACGTCATATTGTGACCCCTGTTTTCCCATGCAACATATGTCCCACAAACTTTTCAGCTACTGTCATACTTTCAGATTTATTCTAGCTGGCAGCACTTAGTGACTCACCCTGTACACAGGGTGGTCAGGAAAAGTCTGAAAAGCGTCTATGGGTGCTACAGGGCAGGTTGCACTCAGAAATGAATGTCACAAAGAAAATTAGACACATTGCGCTGTTTCTGAGTTAATTAGCACTGAAGTTATCCAGTCAAGTTACTGAGTGTGCAGCTTCAAGAAACGGGGTTGCCGAACGTGTTCTTGGTTTGCTTTCCCGAAAACCAAGAAACTGATATAAAAATGGGATACCGACTCAATATCGAACAGACTCAAAGGTTGAGCAGTTTCGTGTGCTGTCATCTACGCTGACACCAACTGACAGTAATTATTCCTGACGGCGAGCTTGAAATTTGATCACGAAACGGTCTGATTGGTTAAATTCAGTGCTATTTATCTCGGAAACGGCGCTAGGTATCGAATTTTTTTTTAAAGAATTATTTCTCACGACAATATACCTTGCAACACCATCACAAACTTTTCAGACTATTTCTGACCACCCTGTGTAATAACACAGAAGGAATAGACATAATTTACATAATGGCGGGTAATAAAACAGTAGCCACATAAATACAAAACCACGGAGCCGTTCACACTCGACGATAATCCACACTACAAACTGTTGACACGACGCACTAACGCTGATGATGTCGATGGCACATGTGAACGATGGAGTGTGACGTTGAACACTGAACACAAAACACGACGGCACACACGAGAAACGGATGGCGATGATCTCCGGCGCGCGAATGTTCACGTAACGTGTGCGAGTCCGGGGACCTGCCAAGAGGGTGAGAAGGGTGAGGGGGAGGGAGATGGGAGAGCAAGATGCTAATGGCAGAGGAGATGGGACGAGGAGTAGAGTGACGGAGTTAGGGGAAGCCCGGGGGAGGAGTGGGGAGAAAGGGAGGAGGGAGGGAAAGAGGAGAGAAGGGAGGGAGGGTGCCCAAACGAACAAACACAGGAAGGGAGGATCAAATGTGGTAGGAGGGGGAGCTGGCGGAAGCCACCTTGGGAGAGGGTAAGGAGGGTGGAGAGATGGAGAGCAGGTGGGACGTGGGAATACAGGCACGGCAGCGGTCGGGGGAGGGAGAGGATAGGTGAGACAAGCGGGTGAGGAGGATCGAGTTTACGGGAGGTGTAGAGGATCCGTATCTGTTAGAGGAAAAGTAGGAGGTGGGGGAACGGAATTAGGTCGTACAGGATCCGCGTGGGGGAGGGGAGACGGATGCGATAGGCAAGGCGGAGGGCATGGCGTTCAAGGATCTGAAGGTAGGGGGGGCAGAGATCCAGGCCGGATGGGCGTAACAGAGGATAGGGCGGATGAGGGATTTATAGGTGTGGAGGATGGTGGAGGGGTCCAGACCCCACGTACTGCCGGAGAGGAGCTTGAGGAGACGGAGTCGGGAGCGTGCCTTGGCTTGGATTGTCCGACGATGGGGGGAATAACACAGAACATAGACATTCCTGTACGTCTTCTGCGGATGAAAAATGTATGCTGCTGTTCGTTAAAGTTCCATGTTTTATGTAGATAAATAACAGAACCCGTTAGCAAAGATAAAAATTTACATCAACATTTGTTTAACGTTACACAGGTTGCTCCATTGATAATGACTGGGCCAAATATCTCACGAAATAAGCGTCAAACGAAAAAACTACAAAGAACGAAACTTGTCGCTTGAAGGGGGAAAGCCGGCCGGAGAGGCTGAGCGGTTCTAGGCGCTATAGTCGGGAACCGCGCGACCTCTACGGTCGCAGGTTCGAATCCTGCCTCGGGCGTGGATGTGTGTGATGTCTTTAGGTTAGTTAGGTTTAACTAGTTCTAAGTTCTAGGGGACATGATCTGAGAAGTTAAGTCCCATAGTGCTCAGAGCCATTTGAACCATTTTTTTGAAGGGGGAAACCAGATGGCGCTATGGTTGGCCCACTAGATGGCGCTGCCATAGGTCCATCGGATATCAACTGCATTTCTTAAAACAGGAACCCCCATTTATTATTACATATTCGTGTAGTACGTAAAGAAATATGAATGTTTTAGTTGGACCACTTTTTTCGCTTTGTGATAGATGGCGCTGTAATAGTCACAAACGTATAAGTACGTGGTATCACGTAACATTCCGCCAGTGCGGAAGGCATTTGCTTCGTGATACATTACCCGTGTTAAAATGGACCGTTTACCAACTGCGGAAAAGGTCGATACCGTGTTGATGTATGGCTATTGTAATCAAAATGCCCAACGGGCGCGTGCTATGTCTGCTGCTCGGTACCCTGGACGACCTCATCTAAGTGTCCGGATATTTACGTTATTTAAGGAAACAGGAAACGTTCAGTCACATGTGAAACGCCAACAAATGATGATGCCCAAGTAGGTGTTAAAGCTGCAGTCGCGGCTAATCCGCACATCAGTAGCAGTCAAATTGCGCGAGAATTGGGAATCAAAACGTCGGTGTTGAGAATGCAACATCAACATCGATTGCACCCGTACCATATTTCTATGCACCAGGATTTGCATGGCGACGACTTTGAACGTCGTGTACAATTCTGCCGCTGGGAACAAGAGAAATTACGGGACCATTACAGATTTTTTGCACGCGTTCTATTTAGCGACGAAGCATCATTCACCAACAGCGGTAACGTAAACAGGCATAATATGCACTATTGGGCAACCGGAAAATCCACTATGGCTCCGACAAGTGAAATATCAGGGACCTTGGTGGGTTAATGTATGGTGCGGCATTATGGGAGCAAGGATAATTGGCCCCCATTTTATCGATGGCAATCTAAATGGTGCAATGTATGCTAATTTCCTACGTAATGTTCTACCGATGTTGCTACAAGATGTTTCACTGCATGACAGAATCCCGATGTACTTCCAACATGATGGATGTCCGGCACATAGCTCGCGTGCGGTTGAAGCGGTATTGAATAGTATATTTCACAACAGGTGGATTGGTCGTCGAAGCACCATACCATGGCCCGCACGTTCACCAGATCTGACGTCCCCGGATTTCTTTCTGTGGGGAAAGTTGAAGGATATTTGCTATCGTGATCCACCGACAACGCCTGACAACATGCCTCAGCGCATTGACAATGCATGTGCGAACATTACGGAAGGCGAACTACTCGCTGTTGAGAGGAATGTCGTTACACGTAGTGCCAAATGCATTGAGGTTGACGGACATCATTTTGAGCATTTATTGCATTAGTGTGGTATTTACAGGTAATCACGCTGTAACAGCATGCGTTCTCAGAAATGATATGTTCGCAAATGTACATGTATCACATTGGAACAACCGAAATAAAATGTTCAAACGTACCTACGTTCTGTATTTTAATTTAAAAATACCTACCTGTTACCAACTGTTCGTCTAAAATTGTGAGCCATATGCTTGTGACTATTACAGCGCCATCTATTACAAACCGAAAAGAGTTGTCCTTTCTAAAACATTCATATTTCTTTACGTACTACGCGAACATGTAATAAAAAGTGAGGGTTGCTACTTTAAAAAACGCAGTTGATATCCGTTTGACCTATGGCAGCGCGATCTAGCGGGCCAACCATAGCGCCATCTGGTTTCCCCCTTCAATCTAGACAAATTTCGTTCTTTGTAGTTTGTTTCGTTTGACGCTTATTTCGTGAGATATTTGGTCCGGTCACGATGAATGGACCACCATGTTTATCACTGTAGCTCATCACAAGGAAATACCTTTACTTAACAAAAAAAAAAAAATACACGACGGTTCTAGTCGCAGTCCAGTAAGCAGTTTTAATCTGCCAGGGAGTTTCAAATAAGCGCACACATTCCGCTGCAGAGCGAAAATTCCATCATGCACATTCTTACGTTCTTGCTTGCACTGTACATGATTTGGCGTGTTTGTTTTATTTGCTTTTAACGTTCAACCTCGCCGCTCGTGCGTCAACAGGCTGCCGCTGTTGAATGATCGCCTGCTGTCGTACCACGGGCAGTACCTCGCCTTCCGCGACGACTTCAGCGCGCAGTGTGAGAAGCAACAGCCAGAGGCGTCGTCAATGTTCGCTCTCGCCGACGTGCTCTACAGCTTCTACTACCACGTCTGGTTCAACGAAGCTGCTATTTTCTTGCCGCTTTACGAAATTCATTACTTTACGACCAGCTATAGTGGAGTACCAAATGAACCTCCTATCGACATCAAAGGTAAGTTTGATTCTGGGATACACGCGCTTCACGTTTATGCACCGAAGGCTGTTGACTCTACTGTCATTCGAGGAATCAGGTACAAAAAACACCTGTAGATATTCACTTTTAGATCTTCCGTGATTTTCTACACCACGTAAGATAATTGCGATAGTTGCTCGTGTACTTTCCATCTTCCATCTTTCGACTGGCTGGCAGCTCTCCATCTCTATTTGTCTCTAGCTTACACTTCATTTCGACGTGACGTAGGTTAGAAAATTTAAAAAGGGAAATGGATAGGTTAAAGTTGGATATAGTGGGAATTAGTGAAGTTCGGTGGCAGGAGGAACAAGACTTTTGGTCAGGTGAATACAGTGTTATAAATACAGAATCAAATAGGGGTAATGCAGGAGTAGGTTTAATAATGAATAAAAAAAATAGGAGTGCGGGTAAGCTACTACAAACAGCACAGTGAACGCATTATTGTGGCCAAGATAGACACGAAGCTCACGCCTACTGCAGTAGTACAAGTTTATATGCCAACTAGCTCTGCAGATGATGAAGAAATTGATGAAATGTACGATGAGATAAAAGAAATTATTCAGGTAGTGAAGGGAGACGAAAATTTAATAGTCATGGGTGACTGTAATTCCAGAGTAGGGAAAGGGAGAGAAGGAAACATAGTAGGTGAATATGGATTGGGGGTAAGAAATGAAGGAGGAATCCGTCTGGTAGAATTTTGCACAAAGCATAACTTAATCATAGTTAACACTTGGTTCAAGCCCCCCTGCGGGTCCAGGGTAAGAATAGGCCCGAGGTATTCCTGCCTGTCGTAAGAGGCGACTAAAAGGAGTTTCAACCGTTTCAGCCTTCCATGTGATGGTCCCCCTTGGGGTTTGACCTCCATTTTTCAAAATTCTACAGAAGTACGAGCCTTTTGGGGAAGGACGCCTTACGAGGTGTACCACTGGTCCTCAGTGCACTAAGACCTTGGCACTCAGCATTGTACTGGCGTTGTAACCATACCCACTATTCCTCAAATTGGGCCTAAACGCCTGATGGCTTGTACTAGTTACGCCCATAGTGCGTCCCCATCTGCACCTACGATCATGATGGACTTTCCATGGCACCAGAAATCCAGCACGGTAGCCAGCCCTTTGTGGTGGGGTCGTCATGTACCCTCTAGGTTGTAGCCCCCTGACAACACAGGGCTCGTACTGCCGATACCTGAGCTGCACCCCCCCCATGTCGACCAAGGAGTAGATGCCCGTCTCCTTGGGGCATCAGGACTCCCGGCAACGGTCATCCTGCCAGGTGGCCCTTGCTGAGGCTGGGTGGCGCCCGTGGGGAGAGCCCCTGGTCGGAGTGGATGGTATCGGGGCGGACGTTTCGCAGATGAAACGTCAACACGCATCAGGTCGCTCTGCGACCGAGTCTTTCAAAAGGAAAGGTACTGTTTCTAGTTCTGGTTCTCCTGCCCTTTCCCCCTTGGCCCCTCCCTGGGAGGAGGGACAGGCCCACCGGCTTGGGGCGAAGTACTTCCCCCACTATTTGGTCTGTTCTCGATCCGATGGGGGGACGTTCGCCACCTCCAAGCCCATGTTCTTTGTTCAGCATATTGAGGACATCTTTGGGGAAATCGAGGCTCTCAGTAAGATGCGTTCGGGGTCCGTTCTTATCAAGACCACCTCCGCCACACAGTCGGCGGCGCTTCAGGCGTGCGACCGCCTAGGGGACATCCCAGTATCTATTGTCCCACATCTGACACTAAATAGGACGCAGGGGGTTATTTTTCATCGGGACCTCCTGCTGCAATCTGATGAGGAGCTCAGGGCCAACCTGGAGCGCCAAGGCGTGCATTTCGTCCGGCGAGTCCAGCGCGGCCCCAAAGACCGTCACATCGACACCGGGGCCTTTATCCTCGCCTTCGAGGGGGACGTTCTCCCGGAGAAGGTAAAGGTGATGTGCTACCGGTGCGACGTGCGACCTTACGTCCCACCTCCTATGCGCTGTTTTCGGTGTTTGCGCTCTGGGCACATGTCGTCACGGTGTGAGGCTGAGCCCCTTTGTGGCGATTGTGGACGTCCTCTTCGTGAGGAACATACATGCACCCCACCACTTCGGTGCATTAATTGTCCTGGCATCCACTCGCCTAGATCCTCAGACTGCCCCGCATATCAGAAGGAGAAGAAGATACAAGAACTCAAAACTTTGGATCGGCTCTCTTATTCTGAGGGCAGGAAGAAGTATGACCGCCTCCATCCCGTGCCGTTGACCACTTCGTTTGCCTCAGTTGTGTCCACTCCTTCCGCGGTATCCTCACCCCTATCCTGTCCCCCGTCCGCCTCCTCCCCCCCATCCGGGGTCTCTGCCTCCGCCTCCCAAATCCCTCCCTTCCAAATCCTCCTCCCCCGTGGCCCCCGCCCCCTCTGCCCCAGGGGTCACCCTTCCTCCTCCTCCTCCTCCACCGCCGCCTGAGAAGCGATCCTCTTCTCAGGCGTCCATCGGGGAAACGTTCCGGACCCCAGCTTCCGAGGTCCGTCGTTCCAAAACGGACCCCGCGCGTGAGGACATTCTTCGGGTCCAGCCCACCATCCCTGTGCCTCCTCGGACTTCCAAGAAGGCCTCCAAGAAGAAGTCTCTATCCCCCTCTCCACCCCGGCGCGTTTCGTCTGACGCTCCATCTGTGAGTCGCTGCTCCCGGCCGTCCTCAGTTTCGCCGGGACGCTCTGCTGCCAGGCGCTCAGCTGGCCGCTCGTCGGCAAATGATGCTGCCCCTCCTACACAACCAGGGACAGCGGCCGCAGCTGGCGACGACTCGATGGAACAAGATCCGCCTCCCGCCGGTTGTAGCGTTGTTCCCTCGAAACCTGGCCCTCCGCGGCCGTCGAGGTAACCAGCTCTTACCCCGTCTCGTTCCCCCTCTTTTTTGACTAGCGATGGCCTTGTTACATTGGAACGTAAGAGGTATTCGATCTAATCGGGAGGAATTACAACTGCTCCTCCGCCTGCACTGTCCGCTCGTCCTTGGTCTCCAGGAAGCCAAGTTGCGCCTGACTGACCGTATTGCCTTTACCCACTATACCTCGGAGCGGTATGACCTCACCCCTGTGGACGGTATCCCAGCTCATGGTGGGGTCATGTTGCACGTTGACTCTACTCATACCTACTCCCACTTGGACCTCTCGATCTGTTCTACCACTCCTGCCCGTCGGTTCGAGTGGTATGTCCTTTCTGACACCTATTCGAGCGACCACTTCCCCTGTGTCGTTCGTCTCCTGCACCACACCCCATCCACACGTCCTTCGAGCTGGAACATACCGAAAGCTGACTGGGGACTTTACTCCTCCCTGGCGACCTTTCCGGACCACGATTTTCTCAGTTGTGACAGTCAGGTCGAATACCTCACGGCTGTTATCATCAATGCTGCCGAACGTTCCATTCCTCGTACTACCTCTTCTTCACGTCGCGTTTCCGTCCCCTGGTGGAACGAGGCTTGTAGAGACGCTATTCGTGCTCGACGACGTGCTTTACGCACCTTTCGCCGCCATCCTACGTCGGCGAATTGTATTGGATACAAACGACTCCGAGCGCAATGCCGTAGAGTCATCAAAGACAGCAAAAAAGCTTGTTGGGCCTCTTTCACCAGCTCCTTTAACAGTTTTACTCCCTCTTCTGTCGTATGGGGTATCTGCGCCGGCTGTCGGGCATTAAGGACCACTCCTCAGTACCTGGCCTGACCTCAGGTAATGAGGTCCTCGATCCTGTGGCTGTCTCCAACGCCTTCGGCCGGTTTTTCGCGGAGGTTTCAAGCTCCGCCCATTACCACCCTGCCTTCCTTCCCAGGAAAGAGGCAGAAGAGGCTCGGCGACCTTCCTTCCACTCGCTGAATCTGGAAACTTATAATGCCCCCTTTACTATGCGGGAACTCGAACGTGCGCTTGCACTGTCCCGGTCCTCTGCTCCGGGGCCAGATGCCATTCACGTTCAGATGCTGGCAAACCTTTCTCCGGCGGGCAAAAGCTTCCTTCTTCGTACCTACAATCGCGTCTGGACCGAAGGTCAGGTCCCCATGCGTTGGCGAGACGCCGTCGTTGTTCCTATACCCAAACCCGGGAAGGATAGACACCTTCCTTCTAGTTACCGCTCCATTTCTCTTACAAGCTGTGTCTGTAAGGTGTTGGAGCGCATGGTTCATGCTCGGTTAGTTTGGATTCTTGAATCTCGACGGCTACTTACCAATGTCCAATGCGGCTTTCGTCGCCGCCGCTCCGCTGTTGACCACCTTGTGACCTTGTTGACATTCATCATGAACAACTTTTTGCGAAGGCGCCAAACGGTAGCCGTGTTCTTGGATTTGGAGAAGGCTTATGATACCTGTTGGAGAGGAGGTATCCTCCGCACTATGCACAGGTGGGGCCTACGCGGTCGCCTGGCCCTTTTTATTGATTCCTTTTTAACGGATCGAAAGTTTAGGGTACGTGTGGGTTCCGTATTGTCCGACGTCTTCCTCCAGGAGAACGGAGTGCCTCAGGGCTCCGTCTTGAGCGTAGCCCTTTTTGCCATCGTGATCAATCCAATTATGGATTGCATTCCACCTAATGTCTCAGGCTCTCTCTTTGTCGATGACTTCGCGATCTACTGCAGTGCCCAGAGAACGTGCCTCCTGGAGCGCTACCTTCAGCGTTGTCTAGACAGCCTATACTCATGGAGCGTGGCACATGGCTTCCGGTTCTCTGAAGAGAAGACGGTTTGTATCAACGTTTGGCGATATAAAGCGTTCCTTCCGCCATCCTTACATCTCGGTCCCGTTGTTCTCCCATTCGTGGAAACAACTAAGTTTCTAGGGCTCACGTTGGACAGGAAACTGTGTTGGTCTCCGCATGTCTCTTATTTGGCGGCCCGTTGTACACTTTCCCTTAATGTCCTCAGAGTTCTTAGTGGTTCATCTTGGGGAGCGGATCGCACTGTCCTGCTTCGCTTATATCGGTCCATAGTCCGATCGAAGCTGGATTATGGGAGCTTCGTCTACTCGTCTGCTCGGCCATCCCTCTTACGCCGTCTCAACTCCATCCACCATCGGGGGTTACGTCTTGCGACCGGAGCCTTCTACACTAGTCCTGTCGAGAGTCTTTATGCTGAAGCTGCCGAATTACCATTGACCTACCGGCGCGACGTACTGCTGTGTCGGTATGCCTGCCGGCTGTTGTCTATGCCCGACCACCCCTCTTACCAGTCCTTCTTCGCCGATTCTCTCGACCGTCAGTACGGGTTGTATGTGTCTGCCCTGCTGCCCCCCGGAGTCTGCTTCTGTCGCCTGCTTCGACAATTGGATTTTGCCCTCCCTACAACCTTCAGAGAGGGTGAGAGCCCGACACCAACTTGGCTCCAGGCTCCGGTTCATATTTATCTCGACCTCAGCTCACTCCCGAAGGAGGGTACTCCGGCTGCAGTGTATTGCTCATGGTTTGTCGAACTTCGTGCTCGACTTGTCGGTCACACCTTTATTTACACCGATGGCTCCAAAACTGACGATGGTGTCGGCTGTGCCTTTGTCGTCGGGGCCGCCACCTTTAAATACCGGCTCCTCGACCAATGTTCGAGCTTTACGGCCGAACTTTCTGCTCTCCATCAGGCCGTTCAGTATGCCCGCCGCCACCGCCATTCATCGTATGTACTCTGCTCTGACTCACTCAGTGCTCTTCAGAGCCTTGGAGCTCCCTATCCGGTCCATCCCTTGATTCAACGGATACAGCAGTCCCTCCATTCTTTCGCTGATAATGGTTCTCCTGTCAGTTTTCTGTGGGTTCCTGGACATGTAGGAGTGCCTGGGAATGAGGCTGCGGATGCTGCAGCCAAGTCTGCAGTCTTCCTGCCTCAGCCAGCCTCCCATTGTGTCCCGTCATCTGACGTTCGTGGGGATGTTTGTAAGAGCCTTGTGCCGTTGTGGTGGGATGCTTGGTCATCCCTCCAAGGAAACAAGCTCCGGGCAGTAAAACCACTCCCAACAGCATGGGCAACCTCCTCCCGATCATCTCGGCGAGAGGAGGTCCTTCTGACCAGGTTGCGGATTGGGCATTGCCGGTTTAGCCACCGCTACCTGCTCTCCGGTGACCCAGCCCCGCAGTACCCTTGTGGTCAGGCATTAACAGTGCGCCATGTTTTATTGTCGTGTCCCCGCTTTAGTCAATCTCGTGTTGTCCTGTCCCTGCCATCTACTTTACCGGATATTTTAGCTGATGACGCTCGAGCAGCTGCTCGTTTTCTGCGTTTTATAACTTTGACTGGCTTGTCCAAAGACATCTAAGCTTTTTACTTATTTTATCTGCACCTTTGTCAGGTCTTTCTGGTGTCCTCCCCTCCCCTTGAGTTTTACTAGATTCCATGTGCTCTAACAACAGTGACTGGGCGCTAATGACCTCAGTAGTTGAGCGCCCTTAATCCCCACCAAAAAAAAAAAAAAAAAAAATTGGTTCAAGAATTATAAAAGAGGGTTGTATACATGGAAAAATCCTGGAGATACTAGAAGGTATCAGATAGATTATATAATGGTAAGACAGAGATTTAGGAACTAGGTTTTCAACTGTAAGACATTTCCAGGGGCAGATGTGGACTCTGATCACAATATATTGGTTATGAGCTGTAGATTAAAACTGAAGAAACTGCAAAAAGGTGGGAATTTAAGGAGATGGGACCTGGATTAACTGACTAAACCAGAGGTTTAACATTAACAGTAAAAATCCATTATTCTTTCGGAAAATATAATGTAAGTGTAAAAAAGTTGTGGAATGTTTTCAAAGAGATAGTATCGACAGCATTTGAGAGATATATACCACATAAATTAATAAGTGATGGTACAGACACCCCACGGTACACAAATCGGGTCAGATCGTTGTTGCAGTAGCAACGAATAAAGCATGCCAAATTTAAAAGAACGCAAAATCCCCAAGATTGGCCAAGTTCTACAGAAGTTCGAAATACATCGCGTATTTCAATGCGAGATGCTTTTAATAATTTCCACAACGAAATTCTGTCTCGAAATCTTGCAGAAAACCCAAAGAGATTCTGGTCATATGTAAAGCACACCAGTGGCAAGACGCAATCAATACCTTCACTGCTCGATAACAACGGTGAAGTCATTGATGACAGTGCCACCAAAGTAGAGTTATTAAACACGGTTTTCCGAAACTCTTTCACCAAAGAAGGCGAAGTAAATATTCCTGAATTCCAATCAAGAACAACTGCCAAGATGAGAAACATAGAAGTAGATATCCTCGGTGTAACAAAGCAGCTTAAATCACTCAATAAAGGCAAGGCCTCCGGTCCAGATTGTATACCAGTCAGGTTCCTCTCAGAGTATGCTGATAAAATAGCTCCATATTTAGCAATTATGTACAACCACTCGCTCACAGAAAGGTCCGTACCTAAAGACGGGAAAATTGCTCAAGTCACACCAATACCCAAAAAGGGAAGTAGGAGTAATCCGCTCAATTACAGGCCTATATCACTAACGTCGATTTTCTGCGGGGTTTTGGAACATATACTGTATACGAACATTATGAAGTAACTCGAAGAAAACGATTTATTGACATATAGTCAACACGGATTCAGAAAATGTCGTTCTTGTGAAACACAACTAGCTCTTTGTACTCATGAAGTAATAAGTGCTATCGACAGGGGATGTCAAATTGATTCCATATTTTTAGATTTCCAGAAGGCTTTCGACACCGTTTCTCACAAGCGTCTTCTAATCAAACTGTGTGCCTATGGAGTATCGCCTCAGTTGTGCGACTGGATTCGTGATTTCCTGTCAGAAAGGTCACAGTTCGTAGTAATGGACGGAAAGTCATCGAGTAAAACAGAAGTAATATCCGGCGTGCCCCAAGGAAGTGTTATAGGCCCTCTATTGTTCCTGATCTCTATTAACGACATAGGAGACAATCTGAGTAGCCGTCTTAGATTGTTTGCAGATGATGCTGTCATTTGCCGTCTTGTAAAGTCATCATATGATCAAAACGACATGCAAAATGATTTAGATAAGATATCTGTATGGTGCGAAAAGTGGCAATTGACCCTGACTAAAGAAAAGTGCGAAGTTATTCACATGAGTACTAAAAGAAATCAGCTAAATTTCGATAACGCGATAAGTCACACAAATCTGAGGGCTGTAAATTCAACTAAATACTTAGGGATTATAATTACAAATAACCTAAATTGGAACGATCACATAGATAATATTGTGGTAGAACAAACCAAAGACTGCGATTCATTGGCAGAACACTTAGAAGGTGGAACAGGTCTACTAAAGAGACTGCTTACACCACGGTTGTCCGCCCTATTCTGGAGTACTGCTGTGCGGTGTGGGATCTGCATCAGGTGGGACTGACGGATGACACCGAAAAAGTACAAAGAAGGGCAGCTCGTTTTGTATTATGGTCGAATAGGGGAGATAGTGCAACAGACATGATACGTGAATGGGAGTGGCAATCATTAAAACAAAGGCATTTTTCGTTGCGACGGGATCTTCTCATGAAATTTCAATCACCAGTCTTCTCCTCCGATTGCGAAAACATTGTGTTTGCACCCACCTATATAGGAAGAAATGGTCATCACGGTAAAATAAGAGAAATGAGGGCTCGCACAGAAAAAATTTAGTGCTCGTTTTTCCCGCGTGCCGTTGGAGAGTGGAACGGTAGAGAGACAGCTTGAAGGTGTTTCATTGAACCCTCTGCCAGGCACTTTATTGTGAATAGCAGAGTAATCACGTAGATGTAGAAATACAGGGTGTCCCACTCAAATCTCTCTGATTTCAAAGACCCAGGAAGAGAAGACACATTAGATACAATGAATAATGCACCACATTGTAGAGCATCTCAAATAATTTATTTGTTTATCATGAATACACCTCTACATGTGAACCACTTGTAGCACGAAGAATATCGAGTCTACATTCAATTTCTGGCCGAGTTCTTTGTAACATTTCCTCTGTTACTGTTGCAATCGCATTAGTGATACGATGTCGCAACGCAGGAATGTCGTCCGCTTTGGTCGCATACACTCGGTCCTTCACGAGCCCTCACATGAACAAACCAAGTGGCGTAATGTCGGGTGGACGTGGTGGCCAGGCAATGGGTCCTCCATGTCCGATCCAACGATTGGGAAATTTATTATCCAGGAACTTGTGAACATCCGTTGACCAATGTGGCAGAGCTCCATCTTGTTGAAAAATGATGAGTTGCAAGTCTTGTATCAGAGGGTACACAAACTGCTCTAGCATGTCCATATACAGTGACTGATTCAGTGTTTGTTCCGCAAAGAACAACGGTCCAACAATGCTGTGGTGCATTGGCCAGCACCAGACGTTTAGTTTAGGGCTATCACGAACATGTTCAATGACAATGTGCGAATTTGCAAACCCCAAATCCGAACATTATGCCTATTAACCCTTCTTGATAGATGAAAGGTTGCCTCATCTGAGAATAAACATTTTTCCAGGAAGCTGGCATCCATATCAATAAGCTGCAGTATATCCACAGCAAATTGTTATCGGCATGATTTGTCGTTCGGCGTCAGATGTTGCAGAATTTGCACTCAGTAAGCACACATACGAAGACGTTGGTGAACTACACGATACAATGTTGATCGAGGTACATCAAGTTGCCTAGATGCTTGACGAATTGACTTATGCGGGCTACTGAGAAACGTTTGTCTGATGTCCTCCACCGTCTCTTCTGAAACTCCGTAAAGTGCACCGCCAGGATGTTTACGAATACCTCCTGTTTCCAGAAAGTTCGTATACCATTCCTTAACTGTTTTCACATCAGGTGGATCACATTCATACGCACGACGATAATTTCTTTACACAGTAATCGGCGATTTTGTTTCTGCAAACCACACTACTGCTTCCGCGCGGTGCTGTGGAGTCGCCATTTTCACTTCATGCGACCATGCTGCACTCTGGCGACGATACTTTGCACTTCTGACGCGGGAATACAAATTCTTTGAGATCCTCTACAATGTGGTGCATTTTTCACTGTCGTATCTACTGTGGTTTATCTCACCTGGGGCCTTGAAATCAGGGAGGTTTGAGTAGGACACTCTGTGCATCAAATAAATTAGCAAAAATTTAAATTACAGATTCTGTAACAGGACACAAAATTCCATTTGTCTTTTCACTAAAACCAAACGAATTCTTTGAACTCTATAAGCATTATAAATCACCCCAGAGGCACTTACTGGATTCGACAGTAGTTCTGTCTACCCAGAAATCGGTATCACAACAAGAATAGCACTTCAAGCGTCAAAAGTCTCTCTATATACACTGAGGCGATGAAAGTCATGGGGTGCCTCCTAATATCTTAGTGCAGCAACTCGATGCGCCATGAACACAACTATTCTTTGGGAGTCCCCTGCAGAAATATTGAGCCATTCTGCCTCTGTAGCCGTCCATAATTGGTAAATTATGTGCAGAATTTGCAGAATTTTGTGAAAGAACTGATCTCAACGTTACGCCCCAGAAATGTTCGATGTGATTCATGCTGGGTAATCTGGGTGCCCATATATGCACTCCAGTTGTCTTGAAAGTTCTTTAAACCAAGGGCCAACAGTTGCAGTCTGGCGACATGGCACATTGTCATCCATAAAAACTGCATCTTTGTTTGGGAACATGATGTCCATAAGTAGCTGCAAATGGTCTCCAACTAGCTGAGCATAACCAGGACCCAGTGCATTCCATGTAAACACAGCCCATAGAATTATGTAGCCACCACCAGATTTCACAGTGCTTTCATCTATTTCATCTACATCTACATCCATACTCCGCAAGCCACCTGACGGTGTGTGGCGGAGGGTACCCTGAGTACCTCTATCGGTTCTCCCTTCTATTCCAGTCTCGTATTGTTCGTGGAAAGAAGGATTGTCGGTATGCCTCTGGGCTGTAATCTCTCTGATTTTATCCTCATGGGCTCTTCGCGAGATATACGTAGGAGGGAGCAATATACTGCTTGACTCCTCGGTGAAGGTATGTTCTCGAAACTTTAACAAAATCCAGTAGCTTGCTACTGAGCGTCTCTCGTGCAGAGTCTTCCACTGGAGTTTATCTATCATCTCCGTAACACTTTCGCGATTTCTAAATGATCCTGTAACAAAGCGCGCTGCTCTCCGTTGGATCTTCTCTATCTCTTCTATAAACGCTATCTGGTACGGATCCCACACCGGTAGCTTTGTAAGTAACATATCGGATTGTCGCAGCGGTAACACCGGTTCCCGTCAGATCACCAAAGTTAAGCGCTGTCGGGCTGGGCTAGCACGTGGACGGGTGACCAACCGGTCTGCGAGTGGGGTGCACTCAGCCCTTGTGGGGCAAACTGAGGAGCTACTTGATTGAGAAGTAGCGGCTCCGGTCTCGTAAACTGACATACGGCCGGGAGAGCGGTGTGCTGACCAGAGGCCCCTCCATATCCGCATCCAGTGACGCCTGTGAGCTGAGGACGACACGGCAGCCGGTCGGTACCGTTGGGTCTTCCAAGGCCTGTTCTGACGGAGTTTACTTTAGTTCTTTTAGTTTGTTGGCAACATGTGTCCACGGCATTGTTGGGTCAGCGCCAGATCTACTGAAATCGGCACTCATCTGACCAGGTCACGGTTTTACAGTCGACTAGGATCGAACCTGTATGGTCAAAAGACCAGGAGAGGAACTGAAAGCGATGTCGTGCCCTTAGAAAAAGGTCTCGCGACGGTCGTCTGCTGCTATAGCCCATTACCGCCATATTTCCCCGCACTGCTCTAACGGACCGTTCGTCGTTAAGTCCCACAATGATTTCTGTGTGTTGCGGTCTGTTAGCACTGACAACTCTACGCAAACGCCGCTGCTCTCTGTCGTTAAGTGAAGGTAGTCGACCACTGCGTTGTCTATGGTGAAGGGCAATGTCTTAAATTCGGTATTCTTGGCACACTTTTGGTACTGTGTATCCAGGAACACTGAATTCACTAAATCTGTATATCTGCATATCACTATTTCGGGACTGTTTGTTAACTAAGTGTAAAGTATATCCTTAGCACTCAGTGTTAACTGATAATGACAAATATTAAAGATGCGCAAACCTAGAAAATACACACACCATTTACGCAAATCTCTCACAAACGGAAATACACAAAATTCTGTCCCAATTATTACTGAGTTTATTTCTAACTCAGCAATGTTCTTATTACTGGAAAAAAGAAGATTAGGTTTTAATGCCTCGTCGACATCGAGATCATTAGAACCAGAGTACGAGGTTGAGCTGTGTCAAGATGTGGAGACAAATCGGCCGTGCCCTTTCAAGGGAACCAACCCGGCAGTTGCCTGGAGTGATTTGGAGAACCTAAGCCGGGATGTTCGTATGTGGATTTGAATGAGAGTACAATTTGCGCCGACCGGTGAGGCGGAGTGGTTCTAGGCGCTTCAGTCTGGAACCGCGCGACCGCTAC
Source organism: Schistocerca nitens (assembly GCF_023898315.1). Taxonomy (NCBI): domain Eukaryota; kingdom Metazoa; phylum Arthropoda; class Insecta; order Orthoptera; family Acrididae; genus Schistocerca; species Schistocerca nitens. Next base: position 21,929,926 of record NC_064623.1, on the reverse strand, counting down.
GTTCGCAGGATCGAATCCTGCCTCGGACATGGATGTGTGTGATGTCCTTAGGTTAGTTAGGTTTAAGTAGTTCCAAGTTCTAGGGGACTGATGACCTCAGATAATAAGTCCCATAGTGCTCAGATCCATATACACTCCTGGAAATGGAAAAAAGAACACATTGACACCGTTGTGTCAGACCCACCATACTTGCTCCGGACACTGCGAGAGGGCTGTACAAGCAATGATCACACGCACGGCACAGCGGACACACCAGGAACCGCGGTGTTGGCCGTCGAATGGCGCTAGCTGCGCAGCATTTGTGCACCGCCGCCGTCAGTGTCAGCCAGTTTGTCGTGGCATACGGAGCTCCATCGCAGTCTTTAACACTGGTAGCATGCCGCGACAGCGTGGACGTGAACCGTATGTGCAGTTGACGGACTTTGAGCGAGGGCGTATAGTGGGCATGCGGGAGGCCGGGTGGACGTACCGCCGAATTGCTCAACACGTGGGGCGTGAGGTCTCCACAGTACATCGATGTTGTCGCCAGTGGTCGGCGGAAGGTGCACGTGCCCGTCGACCTGGGACCGGACCGCAGCGACGCACGGATGCACGCCAAGACCGTAGGATCCTACGCAGTGCCGTAGGGGACCGCACCGCCACTTCCCAGCAAATTAGGGACACTGTTGCTCCTGGGGTATCGGCGAGGACCATTCGCAACAGTCTCCATGAAGCTGGGCTACGGTCCCGCACACCGTTAGGCCGTCTTCCGCTCACGCCCCAACATCGTGCAGCCCGCCTCCAGTGGTGTCGCGACAGGCGTGAATGGAGGGACGAATGGAGACGTGCCGTCTTCAGCGATGAGAGTTGCTTCTGCCTTGGTGCCAATGATGGTCGTATGCGTGTTTGGCGCCGTGCAGGTGAGCGCCACAATCAGGACTGCATACGACCGAGGCACACAGGGCCAACACCCGGCATCATGGTGTGGGGAGCGATCTCCTACACTGGCCGTACACCACTGGTGATCGTCGAGGGGACACTGAATAGTGCACGGTACATCCAAACCGTCATCGAACCCATCGTTCTACCATTCCTAGACCGGCAAGGGAACGTGCTGTTCCAACAGGACAATGCACGTCCGCGTGTATCCCGTGCCACCCAACGTGCTCTAGAAGGTGTAAGTCAACTACCCTGGCCGGCAAGATCTCCGGATCTGTCCCCCATTGAGCATGTTTGGGACTGGATGAAGCGTCGTCTCACGCGGTCTGCACGTCCAGCACGAACGCTGGTCCAACTGAGGCGCCAGGTGGAAATGGCATGGCAAGCCGTTCCACAGGACTACATCCAGCATCTCTACGATCGTCTCCATGGGAGAATAGCAGCCTGCATTGCTGCGAAAGGTGGATATACACTGTACTAGTGCCGACATTGTGCATGCTCTGTTGCCTGTGTCTATGTGCCTGTGGTTCTGTCAGTGTGATCATGTGATGTATCTGACCCCAGGAATGTGTCAATAAAGTTTCCCCTTCCTGGGACAATGAATTCACGGTGTTCTTATTTCAATTTCCAGGAGTGTATATAGTACAATGTGCCAACCACTATACTGCCTGGCTAACTTCGTATTACTGCGATGCTGATCAACTTAAAGGGTTTCGACAAATAGCAAGCAGCAGTATAAACTAGGCTATCTTATGGAAAGCGCGATAAGGGAACTCAATAGCAAAACTGAAATGGTTCAAACGGCTCTAAGCACTATGGGACTTAACATCTGAGGTCGTCAGTCCCCTAGACTTAGAACTACGTAAACCTAAGGACATCTTACACATCATGCCCGGGGCGGGATTCGAACCTGCGACCGTAGCAGCAGCGCGGGTCCAGACTGAAGCGCCTAGAGCCGCTCGGCCACAACGGCCAGCTCAATAGCAAAACACAGGGGTTTTCACGAACCGTGCTGGACACTTTGGTAACGCTCTCAAGAAATAACGCCCCGTTTATTTTTTGCCACGACCACCAACCGAGGTAGCAGGAAACAGGCCTAGCCAAACTCCATAGTGTTTGGGAAGTGGCGACTCTCCAGTAACTGCAGACATGCTTTCCAAAGTAAACATCCGCCATCCATATGTGGCGAGCAGACCTCCACAGCTGCAGCTGAGACAGTGTAAGGGAATAGCTGGCAGCTCTAGCGCCCGTTGCCAGCTTTCAGCTGCGAACCGCCATTGGCTGCTTGAGAAAACAGAAGACGTCTACACAGCTGTGTCAACAGTGAGGCGTTCCCATAGAGACGTTTACAAAATTGCATTACGTTATTGGCTGAGGCCAGCCAGCAAAGTTGTCGCACACAGCCCACTGATGCTATCAGGGATCGATTAATGCCGACTCCACCATAGCGAGCTCAGGCTCAGATCCAGAGACTCTGCGTCCCAGACAGACAACCCCCAGAAAAACACATGCGTCAGCTGCACACGCAGATAAATCGCCGGTCGTGGCAAACTGAGCGTGCCACCTACCGACAGACCAGGAAAAAAAAATTGTAGCTTTATGTCGTCGTCGTTGTTGTTGTTGTTGTTGTTGTTGTTGTGGTCTTCAGTCCAGAGACTGGTTTGATGCAGCTCTCCATGCTACTCTATCCTGCGTAAGTTTCTTCATCGTCGTTGTTGTTGTTGTTGTTGTTGTTGTTGCTGTGGTCTTCAGTCCAGAGACTGGTTTGATGCAGCTCTCCATGCTACTCTAACCTGCGTAAGTTTCTTCATCTCCCAGTACCTACTGTATAAGGAAACCCAAAGGCGTTCTGCAAGCAGAGGTATTAATATGAGCATATTCACAACTCACAAAATTTTAGTGTTTTTATAGTAGCAAAGAAACAGTTTTTATATGTGACAAAAATGTCGCTGTTGCACCGTTTGACGGCTAGGGGCCCATGAAGGTTTTACTAACGACTGTCTAACATACTCAGAACAACCACATGCCCCATGCGTAATGGTTGTAGCCTCAGCCAAACTAGTAACCAGCTCTTCTGAAATGCTTATTCCAGTCTTGTATTCCAAGTGCTTTATCTACCCCTACCAAGACAAATCCATAGGAGTTCGGCAGCATCCATAAAACTATTTTCATCACACAGCAGTATGAACACCACTGTGAACATCATTAGTGTTTCAGTGGTTGTCAACCCGATCTCCACTGCCCACGACCAAGTGTTCCAGGTTTCATTATGGACGGTAGGCAGGAAGGATTTTAAAAATATTTTAATTCACTTTTGATGCGACCGGTAGCCGCGTGGTCTAGGGCGTCTTGTCATGATCCGCAAGGCTCCCCCCGTCGGAGATTCGAGTCCTCCCTCGGGCATGGGTGTGTGTGTCGTCCTCAGCATAAGTTAGTTTAAGTTCGATTAAGTGTTCCGAGACTGTTACCTGAAATGCTCCTCCATGATACTGACAAGAGGGAGATTGAGTTAATAATTAAATCACTAAAGACCAAGAACTCTCATGGATATGACGGGGTATCTAGCAGAATACTGAAGTATTGTTCCACGTATGTTAGCTCAGTGCTTAGCCATATCTGTAACTTTTCCTTTAGGAGTGGTCGGTTTCCTGACCGATTAAAGTACTCGGTAGTGAAGCCACTTTATAAAAAGGGAGACAGGGATAATGTTGACAATTTTAGACCTATTTCTATGCCATCTGTGTGTGCTATAGTTATGGAGACGGTTGTATATACAAGGTTACTGCAGCATTTAAATTCACATAATTTGCTGTCAAATGTACAGTTTGGTTTTAGAAATGGCTTAACAACTGAAAATGCTATAGTCCCTTTTCTCTGTGAGGTTTTGGACGGATTAAATAAAAGGTTGCGAACGTTAGGTGTGTTCTTTGATTTAACGAAGGCTTTTGACTGTGTTGACCACAAAATATTACTGCAGAAGTTGGAACATTATGGAGTAAGGGGAGTAGCTTACAATTGGTTCGCCTCCTACTTTAAGAACAGAAAGCAGAAGGTAATCCTCCGCAATATTGAGAGTGGTAATGATGTTCAGTCCCAATGGGGCACTGTTAAATGGGGCATTCCCCAAGGGTCGGTGCTGGGGCCACTGCTGTTTCTTATTTATATAAATGATATGCCTTCTAGTATTACAGGTGATTCAAAAATATTTCTGTTTGCTGATGACACCACCTTGGTAGTGAAGGATCTTGTGTGTAATATTGAAACATTATCAAATAATGTAGTTCATGATATAAGTTCGTGGCTTGTGGAAAATAATTTGATGCTAAATCACAGTAAGACTCAGTTTTTACGGTTTCTAACTCACAATTCAACAAGAACTGACATTTTAATCAGACAGAATGGGCATGTTATAAGCGAGACAGAACAGTTCAAGTTCCTAGGCGTACGGATAGATAGTAAGCTGTTGTGGAAAGCCCATGTTCAGGTGGTGGTGGTGGTTAGTGTTTAACGTCCCGTCGACAACGAGGTCATTAGAGACGGAGCGCAAGCTCGGGTTAGGGAAGGATTGGGAAGGAAATCGGCCGTGCCCTTTCAAAGGATCCATCCCGGCATTTGCCTGAAACGATTTAGGGAAATCACGGAAAACCTAAATCAGGATGGCCAGAGACGGGATGGAACCGTCGTCCTCCCGAATGCGAGTCCAGTGTGCTAACCACTCATGTTCAGGATCTTGTTCAGAAACTAAATGCCGCTTTATTTACCATTAGAACAGTATCTGAAATAAGTGACATTTCAACACGAAAAGTAGTATACTTCGCATATTTTCATACGCTTATGTCATATGGTATTATTTTTTGGGGTAATTCTTCTGATTCAAAAAGGGTATTTTTTGCTCAAAAACGGGCTGTTCGAGCTATGTATGGTGTAAGTTCGAAAACCTTTTGTCGACCCCTATTCAATAGTCTGGGAATTTTGACATTGCCCTCACAGTATGTATTTTCTTTAATGTCGTTTGTTGTTAGCAATATTAGCTTATTCCCAAGAGTTAGCAGCTTTGACTCAGTTAATACTAGGCAGAAATCAAATCTGCATGTGGAATGCACTTCCTTGACTCTTTTGCAGAAAGGAGTGCAGTATTCTGCTGCATCCATTTTCAATAAGCTACCACAAGAACTAAAAAATCTTAGCAGTAGCCCAAACCCTTTTAAGTCTAAACTGAAGAGTTTCCTCATGGCTCACTCCTTCTATTCTGTCGAGGAGCTCCTGGAAGAGCTAAAAAATTAAGCAAATTCCGGTGTTAAATTCTTGATTTTCTTTATTTAAACTAACGACTTGTCACCTGAATATGTTTCTTATATTTCATTTTATCTGTTTCTACAATCGTGTTATAATTTCATGTATTGACTCGTTCCATGACCATGGAGACTTCTCCTAAATGTGGTCCCACGGAACAATAAATAAATAAATAAAAATAAATAAATAAATAGTGTGTAAGCTTAGGGACCGATGATCTTAGCAGTTTGGTCCCATAAGACCTTAACACAACTTTTTAAAAAAAGGAAAAAAAATAATAAAATTAACTTTTCATAAAACTTTGACATGAAGTACACTGTGTGATCAAAAGAATCCGGACATCCCCTAAAACATAAGTTTATCATATTAGGTGCATTGTGCTGCCCCCTACTGTCAGGTACTCCATATTAGCGACCTCAGTAGTCATTAGACATCGAGAGAGAGCAGAACGGGGCGCTCCGCAGAACTCACGGACTTTGAACGTGGTCAGGTGATTGGGTGTCACTTGTGTCACACGTCTGTACGCGAGATTTCCACACTCCTAAACATTCCTAGGTCCGCTGTTTCCGATATGATAGTGAAGTGGAAAGCGTATAGGCCGACCTCGTCTGTTGACTGACAGACTGCCGACAGTTGAAGAGGGTCGTAACGTGTAATAGGCAGACATGTATCCAGACCATCACATACAAATTCCAAACTGCATCAGGGACCACTGAAAGTACTATGACCGTTAGGTGGGAGGTGAAATGGTTCAAATGGCTCTGAGCACTATGGGACTTATAACTACTTAAACCTAACTAACCTAAGGACAGCACACAACACCCAGTCATCACGAGGCAGAGAAAATCCCTGACCCCGCCGGGAATCGAACCCGGCAACCCGGGCGTGGGAAGCGAGTGGGAGGTGAGAAAACTTGGATTTCACGGTCGGGCGGCTGCTCATAAGCCACACATCACGTTGGTAAATGCCAAACGACGCCTCGCTTGGTGTAAGGAGCGTAAACATTGACGAATGAACAGTGGAAAAGCGTGTGGAGTGACGAATCACGGTACACAATGCGGCGATCCGATGGCAGGGTATGGGTATGGCGAACGCCCGGTGAACGTCATCTGGCAGCATGTGTAGTGCCGACAGTAAAAAGTCGGAAGCGGTGGTGTTATGGTGTGGTCGAGTTTTTGATGAAAGGGCTTGCACCCCTTTTTGTTTTGCGTGGCACCATTACAGCAAAGGCCTACACTTATGTTTCGAGCATCTTCTTCGTTCCCATTGTTGAAGAGCAATTCGAGGATGGCGATTACATCTTTCAACACGATCGAATACCTGTTCATAATGCTTGAAATGTGGCGGAGTGGTTACAAGGCAATAACATCCCTGTAATGGACTGGCCTGCACAGAGTCCTGACCTGATTGCTATAGAACACCTTTGGAATGTTTTGGAACGCCGACTTCGTTCAAAATGGTTCAAATGGCTCTGAGCACTATGGGACTGAACATCTGAGGTCATCAGTCCCCTAGAACTTAGAACTACTGAAACCTAACTAACCTAAGGACATCACACATATCTATGCCCGAGGCAGGATTCGAACCTGCGACCGTAGCGGTCGCGCGGTTCCAGACTGAAGCGCCTGGAACAGCTCGGCCGCACCGGCCGGCGCCGACTTCGTGCCAGGCCTCACCGACGGACATCGATACCTCTCCTCAGTGTAGCATTCCGTGAAGAATGGTTTTCATTCCCCAAGAAACCTTGCAGCACCTGATTGAACGTATGCCTGCGAGAGCGGAAGCTATCATTAAGACTAAGGGTGGGCCAACACCATATTGAATTCCAGCATTACCGATGGAGGGCACCACGAACTTGTAAGTCATTTTCAGCCTGGTGTCCGGATACTTTTGATCGCATTGTGTATTTGGTAATTAGTTATTTTATATGCTTTAAGTTCCTGTAACTCTGCTTTATAAATTTTACGAAGTAGAGTTATTTTCCTAATTCATATGTAATCGTTACTATGGAACAGGTGGGTGGCTAGAAAATGTTACTGGTAACAGAGATACGAAAGTGGACAGTAGGTGAAAATGTTGACTACCCCTGGAATAAATCTTCATGGACAGCTATCAAGCAAATGGTCCACCTGTGACATTTATGTCATACAAGGAAGTGTTTCTATCTCTTCTAAGCGCACTAAAATTTTTTGTAGATAGTTTTTTTGTGCCCTATATACAAACGGCTTCTTCTAATTAGTGTTGTTTTGTATATTTCTCATACATGAACTGTATATAATATATCCCATAGATTCCATTTTTATTTAATGAATAAAATTTCGATCTCTAATTTAACAGTTAATTAATAATGTTTCGACATTTCGGCCCCTAATTGAATAGTTTGTAGAACCGACGCTTGCAACTGACTGCGCAACGATCCCACTGCCGTCAGCATACATTTCGCGTAGGGACCACGGAGACAAGATCTGAGAAATTAGGCCTGATACGGAGACACATACATAGTCGTTCTTTCCTCGTTCTATTTGCGAGTAGAACGACTAGCTGCGGTAAAGCGTCCTTACGCATCGCACCGTACTGTGGCTTGCGGAGTAAGCATGTAGTTGTAGACAGCTAATTGCACTAGACAACTTGCCAATATTTTTGATATAAATGTAATTTGAAAAAAGAGACAGCATTGGTCGTATATTTTTTTTTATTTTTTTACTATTGCATAATCGATTTTCTGTCACTGAGTGACCATCTTCAGTGCTAGAAGTTAAAAATTTTTTCACATTACGATCAGAGAATACAACATAGAAAATCACAATTACATCTGCATATGAACATAACACTTGTTAGAAACAAACCTATATTGTATAACTTAAATTGGGATGCACTGTCACTAAGCTTACGGCAATCACATAGACTGAGGTCGCTGTTTACCTGCACTTGTTCAGCAGACCTCGGTGTGACGGGGCTTGACACGCCCTCTATGTGACATGTCACGTGAAGACATAGTATTATTGGTTTTGCGAATTATTAACACAAAATAACTCTTGTACTTTTGTGAATGGTGTAGTAATTAAAATTTAAAATGTACGTACACCACATAGCAGACGCAGGAGAATATCTAAAATACATTGGCGTATTGTTTTCTATAAACTATAAAACATAAAATAGATCGATGATAAGTTGTTAGAGTGCAGAACATATAAAAAGCAAAAGATAATGCCAAAGAATAATAAATGAACAACATAAAAAGAGGCGCAACACAGGTCTTTCTTAAAAAACGTAACACCCACCATCTGGCGTGGGAAGTCAAAAGTACAACGTTCGTAATTTATGTAACAAACGTTAATACCAAGGAGTCAAATATATAAAAAATAATAACGTTAATACCAAGGAGTCAAATATATAAAAAATAATAACGTTAATACCAAGGAGTCAAATATATAAAAAATAATCACAGTACGAAACTGCCGTTACTTAATAATTAAAATGCCGTGCAAATATAAGGTGCGAACAAGTAGCATACATCAATCATCGAGAAACCATCATGAGGAAGGACAAGTAATAGTGTCACTTATACCAAAATGTACATCGTACTTTAGAGAAATTAAACATAGACTATGCACGATATCCAGCACTTATTCAAATAGCAAAGGAATTGTTAACATACATTAAAAATAATTACGTAAAGTGATAACCGGTTTGTATTACTTTGTGTCAACGCCTACGAGATGTCGACTGTAGTAAAATTATGTTCAGTAGGCATCTATAAGTTCTGTAAATTACAGAACAAAAAAGAAAGAAGCATCTTTTAAAAAACCGAAATTAGTAATGTTATTAAAACAAACTGAAAACATGTGTGTTAATGTGTTGAGATAGTTGAAATAGCGGCCATTATACGTGTTCTCGTAGCGACTATGACTGAGGCGTTGTATATAAGGGATAACAAGCAGCTGACTATGAATTGCAAATTGTGATAATTGACCACAAGTTGACTTTATTTCATAGGAAATCGGAGAAGCATTCCCAAAAATGTGTGCTTCTCGATATCTGGAGCTTTATTATGACAAAAGATCTCCATCTCTTCCATAAGATCGAGAAGGTGACCTTTTTTACCCTTGTGCAACAACTTCAATTGCGATGTCAAATCTGGAGTTGTATGACCAGTTGCTACCAGATGGGCTGCGAAATTCTATTTTTCAGCAATATCTTTTCTCTCAAGTGCAACGTGCTCACGGAACCTTGTTTCTAATTTTCGTCCTGTTTGCCCTATGTAACCTGCATTACACGTGGCACACATAAGTTTGTAAACACCTGATTCATGTAAGACTTTGCGTTCATGAATGTTATTCCTTAAAAGCACGCCCAGTCTGTTCGCCATCGAGAAACCTACATTAATATTTCTCTTCTTGAATACACTGGCAATTTTATTGCTAATGGGACCATAGAAAGGCAATGTGATAAATTTTTTATTTTTAGTTTCGCTTGTCTCATTCCGCCTTAAATTGTCTTTACTATATTTTTTGGATGTCATCTCATAAATGTTCATGACATATTTCAACGGGTAATTATTATTTCTTGCAATTTGTTTAACTATGTTTAACTCTTTCTCATGGTTTTCATTAGATAATGGTAATCGGAACATACGATGAAATGCAAAGTGGAAAAACGCTTTTTTGTGTTGGTCTGGGTGTTGTGAACGATAATCTCAGATGATATCTGTGAATGTTGATTTTCTGTAAATGTCAAATGTATGTTTTCCATTTTCCCTTCCAAATGGTTAGGTCTAAAAAATTAATGACTCCATTCTGTTCTTTTTCAACTGTGAAAGCAATTTTGTTGTGTAACTTATTAAATGTACTGACGACTTCGTCAATATCAGATTGTACGTACATTTTAAATTTGAATTACTACACCATTCACAAAAGTACAAGAGTTATTTAGTGTTAATAATTCGCAAAACCAATAATACTATGTCTTCACGTGACACATGTCACATAGAGGCCGTGTCAAGCCCCGTCACACCGAGGTCTGCTGAACAAGTGCAGGTAAACAGCGACCTCAGTCTATGTGATTGCCGTAAGCTTAGTGACAGTGCATCCCAATTTAAGTTATACAGTATAGGTTTGTTTCTAACAAGTGTTACGTTCATATGCAGATGTAATTGTGATTTTCTATGTTGTACTCTCTGATAGTAATGTGAAAAAAATTTTTAACTTCTAGCACTGAAGATGGTCACTCAGTGACAGAAAATCGATTTTGCAATAGTAAAAAAAAAAAAATATACGACCAATGCTGTCTCTTTTTTCAAGTATACCTGTTATCTGGTCGTAGTGCACAAGACAACATGGAGTCGCCAATCAATAAATGTAATTACTCTGAACTACAGTAAATCTGAGAAATATATGTGTGGATGTGTGTTAACAAGTGCGGATCGTTCTCAACGACTCTCATGTGACTGCATGGAGTTGAGAAACAGGGCTCTGTCCACCGAAACACAGTGTACTAGGCTGCATCAGCAATCAGTCACGATTTATGATATACTACACTCCTGGAAATGGAAAAAAGAACACATTGACACCGGTGTGTCAGACCCACCATACTTGCTCCGGACACTGCGAGAGGGCTGTACAAGCAATGATCACACGCACGGCACAGCGGACACACCAGGAACCGCGGTGTTGGCCGTCGAATGGCGCTAGCTGCGCAGCATTTGTGCACCGCCGCCGTCAGTGTCAGCCAGTTTGCCGTGGCATACGGAGCTCCATCGCAGTCTTTAACACTGGTAGCATGCCGCGACAGCGTGGACGTGAACCGTATGTGCAGTTGACGGACTTTGAGCGAGGGCGTATAGTGGGCATGCGGGAGGCCGGGTGGACGTACTGCCGAATTGCTCAACACGTGGGGCGTGAGGTCTCCACAGTACATCGATGTTGTCGCCAGTGGTCGGCGGAAGGTGCACGTGCCCGTCGACCTGGGACCGGACCGCAGCGACGCACGGATGCACGCCAAGACCGTAGGATCCTACGCAGTGCCGTAGGGGACCGCACCGCCACTTCCCAGCAAATTAGGGACACTGTTGCTCCTGGGGTATCGGCGAGGACCATTCGCAACCGTCTCCATGAAGCTGGGCTACGGTCCCGCACACCGTTAGGCCGTCTTCCGCTCACGCCCCAACATCGTGCAGCCCGCCTCCAGTGGTGTCGCGACAGGCGTGAATGGAGGGACGAATGGAGACATGTCGTCTTCAGCGATGAGAGTCGCTTCTGCCTTGGTGCCAATGATGGTCGTATGCGTGTTTGGCGCCGTGCAGGAGAGCGCCACAATCAGGACTGCATACGACCGAGGCACACAGGGCCAACACCCGGCATCATGGTGTGGGGAGCGATCTCCTACACTGGCCGTACACCACTGGTGATCGTCGAGGGGACACTGAATAGTGCACGGTACATCCAAACCGTCATCGAACCCATCGTTCTACCATTCCTAGACCGGCAAGGGAACTTGCTGTTCCAACAGGACAATGCACGTCCGCATGTATCCCGTGCCACCCAACGTGCTCTAGAAGGTGTAAGTCAACTACCCTGGCCAGCAAGATCTCCGGATCTGTCCCCCATTGAGCATGTTTGGGACTGGATGAAGCGTCGTCTCACGCGGTCTGCACGTCCAGCACGAACGCTGCTCCAACTGAGGCGCCAGGTGGAAATGGCATGGCAAGCCGTTCCACAGGACTACATCCAGCATCTCTACGATCGTCTCCATGGGAGAATAGCAGCCGGCGTTGCTGCGAAAGGTGGATATACACTGTACTAGTGCCGACATTGTGCATGCTCTGTTGCCTGTGTCTGTGTGCCTGTGGTTCTGTCAGTGTGATCATGTGATGTATGTGACCCCAGGAATGTGTCAATAAAGTTTCCCCTTCCTGGGACAATGAATTCACGGTGTTCTTATTTCAATTTCCAGGAGTGTACATTTAGCCCTGTACAACCAGGTACTTGAAAATACATAGAAGAGCTAAAGAAACTGGTCTAGGCATGTGTATTCAATTACTGAGATATGTAAACAGGCAGAGTACGGTGCTGCGGTCGGCAACGCCTATAAAAGACAAGTGTCTGGCGCAGTTGTTAGAGCGGTGGTAGGTTATCAAAATTTAAGTGAGTCTGAACGTAGTGTTATAGTCGGTGCACGAGCGACAGCACACGTCATCTCAGAGGTAGCGACGAACTGTGGATTTTCTAGTATGACCATTTCACGAGTTTGATTTGTGTGGTGTCACCGCCAGACACCACACTTGCTGGGTGGTAGCCTTTAAATCGGCCGCGGTCCGTTAGTATACGTCGGACCCGCGTGTCGCCACTATCAGTGATTGCAGACCGAGCGCCGCCCCACGGCAGGTCTAGTCTAGAGACTCCCTAGCACTCGCCCCAGGTGTACAGCCGACTTTGCTAGCGATGGTTCACTGTATACAGACGCTCTCATTTGAAGAGACGACAGTTTAGCATAGCCTTTAGCTACGTCATTTGCTACGACCTAGCAAGGCGCCATATTCAGTTGCTATGTCTTCTGGACAGATAATATTGTGACTCATGTACCGTCAAGAGCGACGTTCATCATTAATGGATTAAGGTTAAGTATCAAACTAATTACGTCCGCTTTCTGAATTCTAATTCGTCGTCATGTTCCAGAACTCACGTCAGTATAGTTCTTCCCTCCTCACGCCAGCCTGCGTGAGCTAAAACGCGTGCATTTCGGCCTCCACTACTAACATGGTGTTGGCTCTTCTGCCAGCACAACAACTTGAATATCAGGAATCCGGTGAAACATCAAATCTCTGACTTCGCTGCGGCCGGAAAAAGATCCTCCAAGGACGGGACCAACGACGACTGAAGAGAATCGTTCAACGTGACAGAAGTGCAACCCTTTCGCAAATTGCTGCAAATTTCGATGCTGCACCATCAACAAGTGTCAGTGTGTGAACCGTTCAGCGAATCATCATCGATATGGACTTTAGGAGCCGAAGGCCCACTCGTGTACCCTTGATGAATACACGACACAAAGCTTTACTCCTAGCCTGGACCGTCAACAACGATATTGGACTGTTGATGAGTGTAAACATGTTGCCTGGTCGGGCGAGTCTCGTTTCAAATTGTATCGAGCGGATGCACGTGTACAGGCATGGAGACAACCTCATGAATTCAAGCTGGTGTAGGCTTTGTAATGGTGTGGGGCGTGTGCAGTTGGAGTGATATGGGACCCCTGATACGTTTAGATTCGACTCTGACAGGTGACACGTACATAAGCATCCTGTCTGATCACCTGCATCCATTCATGTCCATTGTGCATTCCGACAGACTTGGGCAATTCCAGCAGGGCACTGCGACACCCCTCATAACCCGAATTGCTACACAGTGACTCCAAGAACACTTATGAGTTTAAACACTTCCGTTGGCCACCAAATTCCCCACACGTGAACATTATTCAGCATTTCTGGGAAGCTGATAAGAAGAGATCTCCACCCCGTCGTACTCTTACGGATTTAGGGACAGCCCTGCAGGATTCATGGTGTCAGTTCCTTCGAGCACTACTGCAGACATTAGTCGAGTCCATTCCGCGTCGTGCTGCTGCACTTCTGCATTCACGTGGCTGTGCTACCCAATATTAGGCAGGTGCACCAGTTTCTTTGGCTCTTCAGTGTAGCTTCTAACTGAAATAATATACGTATAAGCACTGTTAAAGTTGACGCATCTGACTGTCTTGCTATCATAAGGGATTCCCTAATTCTTAAGTAATTCTCATATGTATGCGTGAAATTCAAAGTATGGGAAAATGTATACGGAATCGCTCGCGTTAGAGAAACGTGTGGGTAACATGAACTCTAGCTGATTGGAATTAATTGCACCGATATACAAAACTTATAACCATTTAAAGCTGATTGCACTGTGAGTTATCTATCGTATACTTTCATAAATAAATCGTGCTGTCTACATAGGCTAATTTCCTTTAAATTTAATAATGGACTCTATACTGAAAATAAAACTTTTCGCTCTACGGTCGTGTGTCAGCTCCAATAGTAAATTTACTTAAGTAAACTTGTTACGTAAAGAAAGTTAGATCCAGCGAAAACTACTATCTTCTGTTGTATCTGTTTGATACTGTATCACGATTACGTTACAACTAAGACCACCGATGTAATTTACCACCTTTACTGGCTTTCTTCTATTTTTCTGTTGCGATCAAAAAAAGTAACTTTTTACACTTTTGTGTATCTTCCCGTTTAAGAGAACTTTTTGTAATAAACGAATTACTCGAATAGAACATCCGAAGTATGCTTCTCATTTAGTTTCAATTAAGAATAACAGTTTTCCTCTTGACAACTAGACAGTCGTAACTTCATTAATCTCTTTATGACAACATCATCGCAGTTACAATTATATGGAAAATGTTGATTATCTTTGCCTTCCTTAGGACGACTTTTTCCAACTGCTGTATACTTAACGCCTTTCCTCTTTGTTTCAAATATAAGCCGTAGAACCGAAATCGTAGTAGCGTACCGATTACAAGCAAAAAATTTACAATACCACTGACGGACAGCCCTAAACAACAACACAAAACAAAAAAGAAGGAAAAAAGGAGCTAGGTGCCACCATCACTTTTAACCACACAATTTTACATTTGTTCAAAGTTCACACGTTCTGCAGGTTTTGACATTAGCCGTCCCATTACAGTCCCTAGGTTGAGTGGTCACTCGACACGACGAACAACAATACGTGAGAGCTATGTGGTACATTCAGTGTTCGTGGTCTATATCTAAAAAACGCTAGGGCGTATTATCGCTGTAGGAACAAGCGGATATTCCGTGGATATACACTAGGATCTATCACAATAAAGTAACACTCTCGGGTTACTACTTTCAAGACCCAAAACACGAATTCTCCATCAACAAAACAGCCACAACAACAGGCCCCTCCAACCATCTCGGAATTTTGACGATCTAACGCGCCAACCAGACAAAATTTGCCACGATATCCCTCAGGAGCAGTCCAACAACTCTAACAGTCAGTGCAGTGCCAAGACGAATAAATGCTTACATAAGGAGCAAAGATTGTTATTGATTTGCTCAATTTGTGAAGCTATTGCTCTTGAATAAATAGCCCAATTTTCCTGATCTTTACATGTATATCACATCTACCGATTTATGTCCCATTCGGATAATTCCTTCGTGGTGCGTGTTTTTTTTTTCTCATACGTGTAAACGTTTAATGTATTGATGCAGTTGCCTTATATGGCTTTTAAAAATTATTTTGGCAATACAGAATCAGTCAAAGTCCATGTGTTGATAGTTCCTTGGACTCAGAAATCCCTTCTACTGCATTTCCAACGTCATATCAAAGTTCATCTTCTGCAGCAGGTCACTTCCAGCTCATATAGGACTTACCCAATACATTAACTTACGATCTGTTTTTCTCGATACTTGCAACCACACCGAGGTATAGTTCACCGTAGTTGATAAATAATCATCCCTATTAACAATTTTTAGATCACACACCTTTGTTTCTTTAGCCAACCTGGTCGATAGCGAGTTGCTGACGACACAATAGTGACTCTGGTTTCGTCATCGAGTACCAGTTTTAAACCGGCATCGCTAAGGTATAATTCATCGTAGTTGACAAATAATCACCCCTATTAACATTTGTTTAGATCATGCACTTTTGTTTCTGTGCCAGCCTGATCGACTTCCAGCCCCTGATGACACAATGCTGACTTTGGTTTCGTCACCTAGTACTATTTTAAAATCGACATCGCTATGTGATGTCACTTCTGGGTTGTTAATTGCTCTGGCCTCTTTTCAAATGGTTCAAATGGCTCCGAGCTCTATGGAACTTAAACATCTGAGGTCATCAGTCCCCTAGAATTTAGAACTACTTAAACCTAACTAACCTAAGGACACCACACACATCCATGCCCGAGGCAAGATTCGAACCTGCGACCGTAGCGGTAGCGCGGTTCCAGACTGAAGCGCCTAGAACCGCTCTGATCTCTTTTGCCAGTTTCATTTGTTACTTCTGTTTCTGCCGTCTCTCTTGATGGTCATTTATTTTCTCAGTCGAAATTTTCCGGCTTTAATTGAGAGTTTTGTCTTTCTGCCACGATCCCTTGCAGTACAAGTAATTACCTCAATCCTCAGATTACCTTCCATTCGGAAAGTGGATGCACTCAGCGACTGTAGGTGAGTTACAAAGTCTCTCTCACTCATACACACACACACACACACACACACACACACACACACACGCGCGGTATAAACATCGTAAATAGAAGTTAGTCTCGAACACATACTTCGTTAGGTTGGCAACAAATAGGTAATCATACCAAAGAAGATGAAACACGTAATGGAGTCGCAATATTTACGTTGTGAAAAACAGTGTACGACGAAATACACTCCTGGAAATGGAAAAAAGAACACATTGACACCGGTGTGTCAGACCCACCATACTTGCTCCGGACACTGCGAGAGGGCTGTACAAGCAATGATCACACGCACGGCACAGCCGTCGAATGGCGCTAGCTGCGCGGCATTTGTGCACCGCCGCCGTCAGTGTCAGCCAGTTTGCCGTGGCATACGGAGCTCCATCGCAGTCTTTAACACTGGTAGCATGCCGCGACAGCGTGGACGTGAACCGTATGTGCAGTTGACGGACTTTGAGCGAGGGCGTATAGTGGGCATGCGGGAGGCCGGGTGGACGTACCGCCGAATTGCTCAACACGTGGGGCGTGAGGTCTCCACAGTACATCGATGTTGTCGCCAGTGGTCGGCGGAAGGTGCACGTGCCCGTCGACCTGGGACCGGACCGCAGCGACGCACGGATGCACGCCAAGACCGTAGGATCCTACGCAGTGCCGTAGGGGACCGCACCGCCATTTCCCAGCAAATTAGGGACACTGTTGCTCCTGGGGTATCGGCGAGGACCATTCGCAACCGTCTCCATGAAGCTGGGCTACGGTCCCGCACACCGTTAGGCCGTCTTCCGCTCACGCCCCAACATCGTGCAGCCCGCCTCCAGTGGTGTCGCGACAGGCGTGAATGGAGGGACGAATAGCGACGTGTCGTCTTCAGCGATGAGAGTCGCTTCTGCCTTGGTGCCAATGATGGTCGTATGCGTGTTTGGCGCCGTGCAGGTGAGCGCCACAATCAGGACTGCATACGACCGAGGCACCCAGGGCCAACACCCGGCATTATGGTGTGGGGAGCGATCTCCTACACTGGCCGTACACCACTGGTGATCGTCGAGGGGACACTGAATAGTGCACGGTACATCCAAACCGTCATCGAACCCATCGTTCTACCATTCCTAGACCGGCAAGGGAACTTGCTGTTCCAACAGGACAATGCACGTCCGCATGTATCCCGTGCCACCCAACGTGCTCTAGAAGGTGTAAGTCAACTACCCTGGCCAGCAAGATCTCCGGATCTGTCCCCCATTGAGCATGTTTGGGACTGGATGAAGCGTCGTCTCACGCGGTCTGCACGGCCAGCACGAACGCTGGTCCAACTGAGGCGCCAGGTGGAAATGGCATGGCAAGCCGTTCCACAGGACTACATCCAGCATCTCTACGATCGTCTCCATGGGAGAATAGCAGCCTGCATTGCTGCGAAAGGTGGATATACACTGTACTAGTGCCGACATTGTGCATGCTCTGTTGCCTGTGTCTATGTGCCTGTGGTTCTGTCAGTGTGATCATGTGATGTATCTGACCCCAGGAATGTGTCAATAAAGTTTCCCCTTCCTGGGACAATGAATTCACGGTGTTCTTATTTCAATTTCCAGGAGTGTAGTTGTATCGAGTGGCAAAAGAACAATATTCCACCACGAAAAAGAGTGAGAAACATGGTGAACAGTTTGTGGAAGGCGAGAACACAAAGATGTGATTATACGGCAGTGATAAAAGTGGTAGAGCGACCTCCATACTAGATGTGAGGAAATGCAGATCAGCAAATCGCACGTAATTACTTTTTTTTACAATAAATCACGAAGTGATCTGTTTAATAATCTAAAACTAACAAAACTGTGTCGTCATAGATACCACTGAAGACGCCTTATAACAGGAGAAGGCGAAACGCGTCTGGGATAAATAAAGTAACTAGCAGCAGGAAAAGGCAGTTTTATTTACAAAACAAGTATTTATATGCTTGCTACGCAGGATGTACACACAAACCAACTTGTTAAATGTTTCAAAGCTTTACGGTCCTTCAGAGTAGTCACCAGAATTGTGTGTAACCAGTTGTCAGTGAGGTGGAACTTGTAGGATAGTTTTAGCAGCGCCAGGTGTGTTGATAGATCGAGAGGAGCGGTCTATTTCCCGAATCTCTGTAACAGGTCTGAAACGATTGCCAAGTAGTGCTTCCTTCACGTTAGGAATCAAGTTGAAATCACAAGGGCTTAAGTCCTGGGACTGCGGTGGATTGCGGGCTGTGTTTCAAAAATGAACAGCTTAGACAAAGAAGCGGCTACAGTTTCTGCACAGATCCGTCCATCATTTTGCAGGAGAATGTCCGGTCTCGTGTGGCACAGCTTGCGACTGATTTGGTCGATCGATGGGGCTTGATTCCTGAGATGAAGGAACCTCTTTACGGCATTCGTTTCAGAACTGTCACAGAGATTCGTCAGGAAGCAGACCGCTCCACTCGGTGTATCAACACATCTGGCGCTGCTGCGTGTACCCTACGACTTCCACATTGCTGGCAAGGGGTTATACACAAGGACAGGAAAACTTGGAAACATGTGTCTGCTTTGTGTAAGTTGTAAATAAATATTTGCCTCTATTAAAGTTCCAACCCTCGTAGTTCTTAAGAATGGACCTCAAATCATATATCGATAGGAAATGCGAAATGGCTGACAGCTTCAGTGTGGTGTAAAAACGCAAACTCGTCTTGTACTGAGGACACTGTAGGGCGACCATACTTTTTCGTGTGCAGCGCTTTTACGAATAATTTATAATTTAATCTGTGCCCTATTAGACCACTCTGTGCATTTACAACTCCCTATGGGATTCTGAAGTAACAGAACTCTACCATATAGTGAAGAAGATGTATGAGACAGGCGAAATACCCTCAGACTTCACGAAGAATATAATAATTCCAATCCCAAAGAAAGCAGGTGTTGACAGATGTGAAAATTACCAAACTATCAGTTTAATAAGCCACAGCTGCAAAATACTAACACGAATTCTTTACAGATGAATGGAAAAACTGGTAGAAGTCGACCTCGGGGAAGATCAGTTTGGATTCCGTAGAAATGTTGGAACACGTGAGGCAATACTGACCATACGACTTATCTTAGAAAATAGATTAAGAAAAGGTTACGTTTCTAGCATTTGTAGACTTAGAGAAAGCTTTTGACAATGTTGACTGGAATACTCTCTTTCAAAATCTGAATATGTCAGGGGTCAAATACATTGAGCGAAAGGCTATTTACAATTTGTACAGAAATCAAATGGCAGTTAAAAGGGTCGAGCGGCATGAAAGGGAATCAGTGGTTGGGAAGGGAGTGAGACAGGGTTGCAGCCTCTCCCCGACTTTATTCAATCTGTATATTGAGCAAGCAGTAAAGGTAACAAAAGAAAAATTGAGTAGGAATTAAAATCCATGGAGAAGAAATAAAAACATTGAGGTTGGCCGATGACATTGTAATTCTGTCAGATACAGCAAAGGACCTGGAAGAGCAGTTGAACTGAACAGTGTCTTGAAAGGAGGATATAAGATGAACATCAACAAAAGGAAAACGAGGATAATGGAATGTAGTCAAATTAAATCGGGTGATGCTGAGGGAATTATATTACGAAATGAGACACTTAAAGGAGTAAATGAGTTTTGCTATTTGGGGAGCAAAATAACTGATGATGGTCGAAATAGAGAGAATATAAAATGTAGACTGACAATGGCAAGGAAAGCGTTTCTGAAGAAGAGAAATTTGTTAACATCGAGTATAGATTTGTCAGGAAGTCTTTTCTGAAAATATTTGTATTTAGTGTAGCCATGTATGGAAGTGAAACGTGGACGATAAATAGTTTAGACAATAAGAGAATAGAAGCTTTCGAAATGTGGTGCTACAGAAGAATGCTGAAGGTTCGATGGGTAGATCACATAACTAATGAGGAGGTACTGAACAGAATTGGAGAGAAGAGGAGATTGTGGCACAACATGACTAGAAGAAGGGACCGGTTGGTAGGACATATTCTGAGACATCAAGGGATGACAAATTTAGTATTGGAGGGAAGCGTGGAGGGTAAAAATCGTAGAGGGAGACCAAGAGATGAATACACTAAACAGATTCAGAAGGATGTAAGTTGCAGTAGGTACTGGGAGATGAAGAAGCTTGCACAGGATAGAGTAGCATGGAGAGCTGCATCAAACCAGTCTCTGGACTGAAGACCACAACAACAACACGTGATTTCGACAGCCCTTATCAGTTCAAGAGTTTCTGCAAGCTTTTCTGTGATAGTATTTCAATATGAACGTGCACCAATTGTGCGCCGGCCGCGGTGGCCGTGCGGTTCTGGCGCTGCAGTCCGGAACCGCGAGGCTGCTACGGTCGCAGGTTCGAATCCTGCCTCGGGCATGGGTGTGTGTGATGTCCTTAGGTTAGTTAGGTTTAAGTAGTTCTAAGTTCTAGGGGACTTATGACCTAAGATGTTGAGTCCCATAGTGCTCAGAGCCATTTGAACCATTTTTTTCGAACCAATTGTACTTGTAATTTTCTTACCAGCTACAGTTTTTGAGGCCATTTACGAAACAAAGGATGTTGCTTATTACTACAAAACATGAATAATTAATTATGATTTATTCGAAACATTAAATGACATGTTAACAAATATTAATATTGAAAGAGTACGAATTAATAAGTGCTGTAAAGTTTAGAAGAGGACTGCAGCGTAATTAGAATTGATTGTTGAAACTAGCAGTTGCAGCTGTGAAGAATGGACCAAAAATGGCGGTACAAAATTATAGCTCATAGTATGTGGACGATGAGTTTCCTTCTTTCTAGTGATTGAATAATTACCCTTCATTATTTTAAGCAAGTTGATTCTTTAGTCTACATTTATATACCCACACTGTAATTAAAATTAATTTAAAACTGGTCACCTTTTCGCTGTCAGCGTAGAAAGTTTCAGGATAGTAACAAAATACAACAAACAACAACTTCAACCCAAGTGAAATGAAAATTAAATCGAAACCCTTAGCTGCCGACAGGTGTTGTTGATATACATCAACGGGGACAGCTGAAAATGTGTGGCCCGACCAGCATTCGAACCCGTGATCTCCTGCTTACATGGCAGACGCTCTGTCCATCTGAGCCACCGAGGGCACGGGGGAGAGTGCGACTGCAGGGACTTATCCCTTGCACTCTTCCTGTGAGACCCACAGTCCCAATTGTTCACAACCTACATTCGTAGTGTTCCTAATACGTATTTGCCCATTCACTCATTACTCGCGCCAGCCTAAGCTGACGAGTCCAGTAAGAGTTCGGGCAAAGTGTGCGCATTTGCACAGAAGGAGGTCAGTGGCCGGGTAGCCTTTAACTGTATGAAGATGGTATATGTTCCCGAAAGAACAGATACCACTGAATGGGCAAATATGTACGAGGGTCACTCCTAAAGAAATGCACACTATTTTTGTAAAAATACAGTTATCATTCTGCATGTGTGAAAGTTTTACAGTGTGTAGATACATACTTCCCTCTTGTTTTCAAACTTAGTTCAACCTGTTCCCGTGAGTGGCGCCGTCACAGCATGTCTTCAAGATGGCTGCTACACTTGACGTTCGTCAGAAGCGACGTACTGCCATAGAACTCCTGTGCTGTGAAAACGAGACAGTTGGAAACATCCACAAGAGGTTGAGAAAGGTGTATGGAGATGCTGCTGTCGATCGCAGTACAGTTAGTCGGTGGGCAAGCAGGTTAGGTGATGAAAGCCGGCACGGCAACATTGAGGATTGTCCTCGCAGCGGCAGGCCTCGTACTGCACACACCCCAGACAATGTGCAGAGTGTTAACGAATTGGTGACTGCTGACAGACACATCACAGTGAACGAATTGTCACGCTACGTTGGGGTAGGGGAAGGAAGTGTTTGCACAATACTGAAAGTGTTGCCGTTAAAAAAGATTTGTGCCACGTGGGTTCCCAGGATGTTGACAGTGGCTCACAAAGAAACAAGAAAAACGCTATGCAGCGAACTTTTGGTACGAGAGTGGTGGAGATGAATTTCTTGGAAGAATTGCGACAGGTGATGAAAAATGGCTGCCTCATTTTTCACCAGAGACCAAGAGGCAATCATTGGAGTGGCATGATGTAAATTCACCCAAGAAAAATAAATTTAAAACCACACCTTCTTCTAGAAAATTTTGGCTACGGTGTTTTTCGATTCCGAAGGACTCTTGCTTGTGGACATCATGCAAAGAGGAACCACCATAAATTCTGATGCATGTGACGACACAGCAGAAACTTCAAGCTCGACTGAGTCGTGTTCGACCACATCTGCAAAAGCAGTATGTTTTGGTGTTACACGACAATGCACAGCCACATATCAGTCGAAAAACCATGGAAGCGATCACAAACCTCGGATGGACAACACTGAAACACCCACCCTACAGTCCTGACCTGGCTCCATCATCTCTTTGGGAAACTGAAAGACTCTCTTCGTAGAACAAGGTTTGAAGATGATGACTCCCTTGTGCACGCTGTCAAACAGTGGCTCCAACAGGTTGGTCCAGAATTTTACCGTGCGGGTATATAGGCGCTGGTTCCAAGATGACGTAACGCAGTTGAGAGGGATGTAAATTATGTAGAGAAATGAAAATATTGTTCCTAAAGAATGTATCTACACACTGTGAAACTTTCAGACATGTAGCATAAAAGATGGATTTAAAAAAAAGTTGTGTGCATTTCTTTTGGAGTGGCCCTCATATTAGGAACACTACGAATGTAGGTTGTGGACAGTTAGGAATATGGGTCTCACGGGAAGCGTGCAAGGGATACGTCCCTGCATTCGCACTGTCTTCTGTGCCCTCGGTGGCTCAAACGGATAGAGCATCTGCAATGTAAGCAGGACATCCCAGGTTTGACTCCTGGTCGGAGCACATATCTTCAGGTGTCCCCATTGATGTATATCAACAACACCTATCGACAGCTAAGGGTTTCGATTTAATTATCATTTTATTCTAGAGACGCTGCACGGTCATCAGTGGTAACTGTTCTTTCGGCAACAGATACCAGCTTCATATAATCATCGTGAGTGTCTGAGAATACTGAAGAACACTTA
Source organism: Schistocerca nitens (assembly GCF_023898315.1). Taxonomy (NCBI): domain Eukaryota; kingdom Metazoa; phylum Arthropoda; class Insecta; order Orthoptera; family Acrididae; genus Schistocerca; species Schistocerca nitens. The sequence continues at coordinate 21,906,411 of NC_064623.1, read as the reverse complement.
TTCAATTCACACCAGCTGGCAGTGTAAGAATGACACACCGTGTTGAGATACTCATATATGGGATTGTTTGGTAGCGACATGCATATTACGATAACCGTTTATGGTGGAAAGTTGTCCGCATTTGTGGCACATTCAGCGTACGACGAGAACCACCACCCAACTGCTGTCATTGATCTTGCAGGCGAGGAGTGGCAGCTGGAGGACAAAAGCAACGCTACGCTGTCCGTGGACACTGGCTGCATGCAGCTGTTGGCCAACGCCCTGGACCACCCCACGTGCCCACTGGAAGACCTGCCTCCGGAAACCATTAAGCGGCGCGAGCAGTGCCGTGTGCAGCTGTGGCACGACCTGTCGCAGGGGTCGCCCCACATACCCGTCACCAGCTACCTGGCCTACACGCAGAGGGCCAACGTCAACCTCTGCCTCTTCGCCTGGATGACTGTCAACTCTGTCAGCATTTGCCAGGACGTCCCCTTCAGTATGATTCAGTCTGTGCGCGATGCCCGCTGCGTTTTCGGTGGTCCTGACGACCAACCCTGCCCGCAACTCAACGCAACCGACGCCGTCTGCTCTGTTTGCAGGGCTATTCTCCTCCTGAAGTGTCGCGATTTTGCTTCCACAAGTTATCTCGAGGCATGTCGCGCCCCCATGGACCACCGTGGATTTTACTCACCATACTGTGGATATTATGTACAAGGCAAAGACAAGCCGACAAACAGAATACTGAGCTACAAAGACAGTCTAAACAGTAGCACCTTGAAGTACAAGGATTTTAAAATCGAGGGCTTAGAACCTTTAGAAATAACGTTTGTAGCAATGAATATTCTCTTCCGATTTTTGACTGCCGCAGTGTACGTGTATCTTCCCAATTTACGTAACTTGCCCGGAAAGATATTCTTGTCCTTTCAGATAACAGGTATGATCCAGATCTTGGTTTCTGAGGTCTTGTACCGTATGGCCGGTGTCCCCGACTTATCTACGACGGTGCAGATTGATAGCGCACTAACTCTTCTGAACTGTATCTGGCTCAACTCGTTCTGCTACCAAATGTACGCATGCGTTCGTCACCTCAGGCTTCCTAGCGACCTAGAACGTGCTGAAGTAAGGAAGGTATTCCGCCGTCAGCTGTTGTGTTCGCTAATACCCTGGAGCGTAGTACTGGCGGCAACCATTGCTTTGGAAAGAACGAGCGAATATTACCTGTTGCACAGTCGTATAATATTCATCGCGGGAATTTCTCTGTCAGTAACTTACAATATGGTTTGCCTTGGACTGGTGGGATACATGTACCGACGTACTCGTAATTCCATGCGGCAGCTCAAAATTTATAGTAAAGAGGCGTTTGGCTCAAAGACACTAATTCTTTACATGTCAGCTAAGACTGTCACTTTAAGTGGCATAGGCACGATTGTTAGAATTGGCTTCCACCAGGCACAAGGCATAGCGCAGTACGTGTACTATGTCCATATAGCTACGATGTTACAGGGTCCACTGCTTTTCGTTTTATTCGTTTGCAACAATGCAACTCTCCCTCTGCTCAGGGAGAGACTATTAGCACGGTGGAACCCCGATGTCATCGGTCCAGGACAAGAATTGTGTTCATCTGCCGAGAGAAATCTGGCAAAGAGAGTCAATGTACAGGCCGCGGCTGCGGAATCCACATTGTAATCTCCACGAGTGTTTTTTTTTTTTCCAAGGATTGTCTTCGTTGTGCTAAACCCTGTCATAAGTTATCAATGTAGAAGCTAGCTGGTTTGACAAAATTACTGTGATTCATGTAAAACTGCTTCCCTATTTTCTAATATGATCTTCATTTCTGCAATGACATTAAATAATTAATAAATAAAATTAAATCTATATGAAAATAAGATGTAAGTCTCTATTTCTTCTACCGAACAGGTGAAAGATTTACACATATATACCTTATTAACGTGCACTTCACAAATTAAACAAGAAAAATTTTGTGATATTAGACTATGTCAAAGACGAAGATAGTACAAGAACTTAATGTTAACCGCGAATTACTTTAAGTGCCGTTCTGTAAAGTGAAGGCAACAGTGTCTACTCTTAGTATACACTTACAAGAACTTTGTCCTTTCTGCAGATACTTGCGAAGCTTTTAACGCACGCCTATTTTTATCTTATGTTTAAAATTACATTGAGGCTTTGTAAATAACTGATTGCCCAGTCATGGCTCATCTGATTTCTCTCACTGTATATGGAGAAACCTGAGATTCTGTCTTCGACTGTCTAGAAATTACCCTTTTCTGTCAGTTTCTTATAAATGTTGTGTGACATGAAAATCCAACTTGAAACGAAATTATTCTTTGCGTGCCTGCTCGCACTGACATGAAAAAAACCATGGGATACCTTGTAACACCGTATCGGGCCTCCTTTTGCTCGATATAATGCAGCCACACGACCTGGCATGGAGTCAACAAGTCGTTTGGAGTCCCCGCAGGAATACTGAGCCATACCGCCATAGCTCTGCCGATGACATTGTAATTCTGTCGGAGAGAGCAAAGGACCCGGAAGAGCAGTTGAACTGAACAGTGTCTTGAAAGGAGGATATAAACATCAACAAAAGCAAATCGTGGATATTGGAATGTAGTTGAATTAAATCAGGTGATGCTGAGGGAATGACATTAGGAAATGAGACACTTAAAGAAGTAAATGAGTTTTGCTATTTGGGAAGCAAAATAACTGCTGATGATGGTCGACGTTGAAAGAATATAAAATGTAGACTGGCAATGACAAGGAAAGCGCTCTTGAAGAAAAGAAGTTTCTTAACATCGAGTACAGTTTTAAGTGTGAGGAAGTCTTTTCTGGTAGTATTTGTATGGAGTGCCGCCATGAAAATGAAACATGGAGATAAATAGTTTATACAAGAAGAGAATAGAAGCTTTCCAAATGTGGTGCTATAGAAGAATGTTGAAGATTAAAGGGGTAGATCACGTAACTAATGACGAAGTACTGAACGGAATTGGGGAGAGGAATTTGTGGCACAACTTGACTAGATGAAGGGCTCGGTAGGTAGGACATGCTCTGAGGCATCAAGGGATCACCAGTTAGTATTGGACGGTAGCGTGGAGGGAGACCAAGAGATGAATACACTAAGCAGATTCATAAGGATGATGGTTGCACAGAATATAGTAGTAGCTCGGAGAGCTGAATCAAACCATTTTCTGGACTGAAGACCAAAACAACAACAACTGTCTCTATAACAGTCCATATTTGCGAGAGTATTACCGCTGCAGCATTTTGCGCACGCACTGACCTTTCAATTATGTCCAACAAATGTTAAATGGGATTCGTGTCGGGCGATCTAGGTGGCCAAATCATATTCTCGAATTGTCCAGAATGTTCTTCAAACCAATCGCCAACAGTTGTGGCCCAGTGACACTGTGCATCATTGTTTGGGGACATGAGGTCCAAGTACGGTTGTAAGTGGCCTCCAAGTAGCCGAACATGACCATTTCCAGTTAATGATGGGTTCAGTTGGACTAGAGGACCCAGTTCATTCCTTGTAAACATAGCCCACACCATTTTGGGGGCACCACCAGCTTGTCTAGTGCCTTGTTGACAACGTGTGTCCATGGGTTCGTGCGAATTGCGCCACATTGTAATCCCACCATCAGCTCTTACCAACTGAAACCGGGACTCATCTGACCAGGCCACAGTTTTCTAGTCGTCTAGGATCCAACTGATATACCCAAAAGCCCAGGAGAAGCGTGCTTTTACCAAAGGCACGTGGGTTGGCCGTCTGCTGCCATAGACCATTAACACTTTTCGCCACACTATTGTAACGGGTCCATTCGTCGTAGATCTCACATTTATTTCTGAGGTTATGTCTCGCAGTCCTCGTTGTGTGTTAGCAGTGACAACTCTACGCAATCGCCGCTGCTCTAGGTCGTTAAGTGAAGACATTGTGCGTTCAAAGTCTGTTAATAACCGTCGCGCGCCCTAATCACGTCGGAAAAGATACGAATCGCCTGAGTACACATGATAGCTCCCCAGTACACTGTCCTTTTATACCTCGTGAACGCGATACTTCAGCCAAATGTATATGTGCATATTTCTACCGCATGACGTTTGTCACCTTAGTGTACGTAAGTATTTTTTTAATTTAATTTACCGATGTTATCTGAAAGGAGCAACGGCCTTGCCGCAGTGGATACACTGGTTCCCGTGAGATCAGCGAAGTTAAGCGCTGTTGGGCGTGGACGGCGCTTGGATGGGTGACCATCCGGCCACCATGCGCTGTTGCCATTTTTCGGGGTGCACTCAGCCTCGTGATGCCAATTGAGGAGCTACTCGACCGAATAGCAGCGGCTTCGGTCAGGAATACCATCATAACGACCGGGAGAGCGGTGTGCTGACCCCACGCCCCTCCTATCCGCATCCTCCTTGGCTGATGACACGGCGGTCGGATGGTCCCGGTAGGCCACCCGTGGTCTGAAGGGGGAGTGTTTTTTCTTTTTATCTGAAAGAGGCGCATTTTACACATGTCTGAAGAAGTTGTACCTGTGGATGTTTTTCATTTTAAATGCTGAGTCCAGAGAAATTAATATCATTGCAAAATGAGAGGTACAGGGAAGCGGAGACAGTCAGTAGTGTGTTGAGGAAAGTGTAAAAGCTTGACCTGCTTGAGCTGGTTAGTGGTTCGATTCGAAAAGCAGACGCACTTCGTCCCTTCCTCTCTCATTTAAAAAGAAATTGTGTGAAACATTTTACTTTTTAATGTTGTGTACGACATTTCAGTAACTTGGCAAGCGCCATTCTTATCTTTTAAAGAATCAAGGTATGTCGGATACAATAAAGAAAAAGAATCTGCTGCTAATTTCCAAGTCAGTGCTTGAAATAACCTAGGAACAACCTTAAGATAAGAACGACAAACAGGAATTTTAAATAAAACGGAAGCTACGTTGATAATTTTAAGTCAGTGTTTGAGATACGATAACTTGATGGAAAAAACTGTTTTATATAATTCCGTTTAAAGTGGTATATCTAAAATATAGCATCCTAGCATCAAAATGGTTTTCTAAGAACGAGCGGGATACTTACCTTGCACTCTCAACACACACTGGGTCATCATACGCACTGACACATCACAGGCACTTTAGGGATTATGTTGACAGAAGGTGCCACCAATTATGGATGTGGAGAATGGCGTTAGGTGGACCATTGAATGATTTACAGGAGATGACATGTCAGTAGCATGCAAGCAGGGAGACCAAGATTCAGGAGGATGTAGGTTGAAGTAGTAACTTGGAGATGAATCGAATCGTATGACAGTCCGTCAGCCAACTACTTGAAGTTAGATGGATTCAAATGTGCCAATGGCATAGGAGTCTCTGTTCTTAGTTGATGTCTTGTTTTGACAGCTCCTGGCTGTTCATCACAAGGGTGTAACTGGTTCATCTCTGACTCCTAAATGGCTGGGGATGTCACTAGAGAGGCAACTTGTTATCCAGACTAGGCTGTGCATAATGCCATACACTGAAGACATGTTACTCTGTGAAGTCAAGTTCCAGTAACACAGCTTGATGATCGCCTGGGAGTGGACTTGTATCTAGACTCGCCATCAGGCAATCTAACTGTTATCATTCTTATACCTGGAATGAAGCTTCGCTAAGGAATACCTGTCCATCAGCTATTTACTGTTCTCAGTTTGTTGTCGTCAACGTACCTTCTGGTTGTGCGTTTGTTCGTTCACATTTCTTCATTTCCCTTCGTTCTCCTCTTCCACATATCATGCAACAAAGAAACAGAACTATTAAGAGCAATTACTCAGTTCTAGTAATAATAATGTTGTCCCAATACTTCACACTAGTATATTTTAATAAATGGTCAATAGAAATAAAATACGAGTGAAGGTAGGACAGTGCCTGGCACAATCACTGAACGTGCACGTGCCAACTGTCTCACAAGTTTCACTGTAATGATTCGTTCCTGTTGTACCCAAATAAAAACTGGAAGGTAATAACAGCTTAAATATTACACGTGGAACGAGCATTACGTGCCACTTATTGTAAACATGCTTACAACACAGCTAACAAGAGGCCATTACCCAGAGAAATCTGAAGTGATTCAACATATTAAAACTAACCAATGGTGGAGCACAGCTAACTACATAATTATTTACACAAAACAATTTCAGTATCATTGTTCACCCTTCTAACACCCATTGTTACTCACTGTAGCCACTAGAACGATCAGGGCCTGTAAAGAAAAATCTGTATCTGGTATAGTAAAATAGAACAAATTAAACGAGTCATTCCTCGATCTGTCGGGAAGAAAACAATCATTGAGCACATAGTATACTTAAAAAAATGTCACCACCTGTCTATGACTCTTAGTCGTAATAAGAGAGTGTCAAGCGATATCAGAGTACCATAGTATTCGCTGGGTATGTCAACAAAATGTGTTCTTAGTAACAAAATAATTTATATAACACCATACATAGGTGACACATGTATCATCTATATTTTGATAGCCATAGAAAACAAACTACACTGCTAAAAAAATTATTACTTACGCATAAACCTACAAAATTGTAGCATTATCATTTCAGTACACCCGATTATTATATAGCTGGTAAATGGAGGAACGCAATTTGACATCACTGTGAAGATAAGTATCAGGAAACTAATCAAGATCTGCAAAATATCTATCATCACCTTTGATTTCAAATCATTAATTAAACACTCGAAATTTCAGTAAACTAGCTCATATTCAACAAAGAAGCAAACTTAGTCCAAGCAATTTACCACAATACTGCACTCATCAAAACATTGCACACCTTCACTTGTCTTCTACCCACATGTTGGTACTTTAAACTGGTGGCTCACAGTGGGTGATCACTTATGTAAGGAATCTTTGTAATTTATACATTTTATCAGTGCTCCAGCTTCTGCCTTTTGCTTGTCTTCAAACACAATACTGATCACTAAAATTCTCGCTAGCCTCGCTTCATCTCAACTAATTCATGTGCCTTACGACTTCAAAACAATCGATTTATAGTGCACCTCCTAACATTTTGAAAGGAAAATAATATGTTTCCACTCATACTGGGTTACATGATGTAAATATCTTATCATGACCAGTATTAGGGAATGTATTTTGTTTATCATTATTAGGCTATCAGTGTCTTTCCTTTTACTGATCCCAATTAACCAAATGTGGGCCCACTCTCACCCATCATCAAATCACAATACCTCATCTAATGGCTCGGTGCTCTTCTTCTAGAAACTGGAAAATCGCAATGTCCTCATAACCATCGTCAATGACTTCATTTCAGTGATATCCATATAAACAGGTCCTCACGTAACATGGTGCTCCCTCAAATCAAGCAATCCCATAGTATTCGAAGAAGGATGTTACTTCCACGACTAGTTTCACGCACTGCCAACTCTCAACTGCATCTAAAAATACAACAACACACCATACTAAGGTAAGAGAGCTACATGAACGTACTACAACGACATCAGATGTAGTGTTAAACAAACACAGTAGTTAGCTAAGTTACAGACGTGGATACATCATCATCGCTGCATTAAAAGATCGCATGCTATGCATACTTGTGCACAGCACCGTCGTCAGTGGTCATCATCTCTAACATAAGGTACTTCACATGAAAGTGATTTCGAGTGCAGCAGCGCTACTGCGTTATTAAAATGTCACATACAGATAAAACACCAAAGAAACGTACCTTGTAATGTTGAAGAAGAATGCCTTGCTAATCAGAATAAATTTCACAATAAATTTAAATGTTGGTTAACCTTTTCTTTGGAAAGTGCCCCACTTCATCAATTAAAACCATAACAAGAAAATTACTCTGCAACAGCAGCCATCTGAAGGCAACCAAAGTATAAGAGAGCTCACTTCTAAACAGTTTACAAGTAGTTACACACTACAGCCTGGAGAATTCAACCACGATGAGTAAACATAAGAACTTCAAAGAATCTGTGTGATAAAACATTGCTTCCATGATATTCATTAACGTGAATCACCCATTATAGTTCATAACCAATCTTTATATCGTTTAACCATTTAACCAAGCACTGATAGTAGAATGGCTGTGGCAAAGCTGTTCAACAGTTCAAGCAACCACCAATAGCGAAATCGCCAAAAAAATATGAGATGGCAGTAGTAGGAAATTCAAAAATATTAAGTGGCATTATGGGAAATTTAATAAAATTGCAATACGGCATGGCAGGTAATTAAAAAACAGATAATGGTGAGATGGGAAATTCAAAAAATTGCAAAATGGCAGAACTAGCTCAATTGTGCTTGTGGGAAATTAAAAAAAATCTAAGGCAGTGAAAACAACAACTTGTCTGCCAGTCATTATGATTACATGCTCAAAAGTATATAAACGATCTGAATTTAGCACCATGTTCAAAAGTACCTAAACGATGTGAATTATTTACTGAAAATATGTAAAGGGTGTTACTTAATAATATTTCATCCAAATTATGCATCTAAAATATGTAAATTTCATCTGAATTGTGTACCATGGCGTCATGCTGAAAAATATTGGAACAGCTTTTAGTGCAATGATTAAAAGTATCCAAACAAGTGGTATTTTGTCCCATGTTCAAAAGCATTCGATTAATTATCAGAAACATTGTAAAGATATTGAAAATACGTCTGCATTTTGGCGCTAGTGATCTAACTTTAAAGTTAATCACCATCTGTCAACAAGCTTATTTCAATCCTTTGTACCACACTTGATGTAAGGTGTAATGGAGCCCTCAAATTAAATATATTCATGTCAAATTGTCCCTATTATTTATCAAAAATATGTAAGTGCGCACACACACACACACACACACACACACACACACACACACACACACACACAAACACACATGTACACAGTGTTGTCAAGTGTTACAATTTTCATTCCACATCTAAAGTGTATGTCAAAATATATGACAGCAACACACATACGCAGTGTATGCGTCAGTCAGGTCTCACAATGTTTTTTCCACATCTAAAATACATAAAGGGCGTAACTTACAATAATTCCACGTCGAAGACATATGTGAAGAATCCATCAGCAACACAATATTTATGTCAAGGACACGATGTGTAACATTTATGTCTAAAATATCTCTGATAACATGTAGTGTCTAACTTACATTATTTCCACCTGTGCATGTATGTACAACTGTACAAAACACATGTGTTTTACTTAAATAAGATACTAAGCACACAGCTGATGTTTCATCTTATGCCTAAATGGCACTACGCACAAAAGTAAACATGACCATAAATAATTTTAGCAGTAAAGAAGATAAAAACACACACAATGCATATGTCAAGCGTCAAAGTGTTACTTTCACATTTAAAATGTCCATCAAAAATGTAAACAGTGTAACTATCAGTATTTCCATGCCTAAAATATGTATGAGAAACTACATTAATAACACACACAATGTTTATGTCAAGTTCCAGTGAGGAATCTCACAGTAACTGTTATGATGCGGAATGTATCAAGTGCATAAGAAATGCACACATGAATCAAGTTTCTTTTTTTTTAAGCTTAAAACTTTTATTGCCTACCCCATTCTGTTAAATGGCACAAAAAGCGTATATTATACCTATAGATTTATTTATTCCTGTTCAAGAATTCATCTATGGTATAGGAGGAGTTGTCAAAGAGACAAGATTTTTGAAACTATTACTGCTGTCTGTCAGATATTTTATTTCATCTGGTAATTTATGGAAAAGTTTTACAGCAGCATATTTTTACCTTTTTCGTGTCAAAGATAGGTTAAGTAGAGGACAGTGTAAATCTTCTTTCTTCTGGTATTATAATCATGAATGTCACTGTTGATTTTAAACTGGTTCATGTCATTGAGAACAAATTTCATTACTGAGTAAATGTACTGTGAGTCTATTGTAATAATTCCTAATCTTTTAAACATATGCCTACAAGATGTGCGACTATGAGCCGCAAACATTATTCACAGCACTTTCTTTTGAGCAGTGAATACTTTTTGCCTAAGTGTTGAGTTGCTCCAAAATATTATTCCATTTGATATCACAGAGTGAAAGTATGCAAAATATCTTAGCTTACTAATTTCTATGCCCTCAAAATTAGCAATTATTCTGATTGCAAAAGTTGCTGAAAATAGTCGCATTGTTGTTGTCGTTGTGGTCTTCAGTCCTGAGACTGGTTTGATGCAGCTCTCCATGCTACTCTATCCTGTGCAAGCTTCTTCATCTCTCAGTACGCACTGCAGCCTACATCCTTCTGAATCTGCTTAGTGTATTCATCTCTTGGTCTCCCTCTACGATTTTTACCCTCCACGCTGCCCTCCAATGCTAAATTTGTGATCCCTTGATGCCTCAAAACATGTCCTAACAACCGATCCCTTCTTATAGTCAAGTTGTGCCACAAACTTCTCTTCTCCCCAATCCTATTCAATACCTCCTCATTAGTTACGTGATCTACCCACCTTATCTTCAGCATTCTTCTGTAGCACCACATTTCGAAAGCTTCAGTTCTCCTCTTGTCCAAACTAGTTATCGTCCATGTTTCACTTCCATACATGGCTACACTCCATACAAATACTTTCAGAAACGACTTCCTGACACTTAAATCTATACTCGATGTTAACAAATTTCTCTTCTTCAGAAACGATTTCCTTGCCATTGCCAGTCTACATTTTATATCCTCTCTACTTCGACCATCATCAGATATTTTACTCCATAAATAGCAAAACTCCTTTACTACTTTAAGTGTCTCATTTCCTAATCTAATTCACTCAGCATCACCCGACTTAATTCGACTCGTTTTGCTTTTGTTGATGTTCATCTTATATCCTCCTTTCAAGACACTATCCATTCTGTTCAACTGCTCTTCCAAGTCCTTTGCTATCTCAGACAGAAATACAATGTCATCGGCGAACGTCAAAGTTTTTATTCCTTCTCCATGTATTTTGATACCTGCTCCGAATTTTTCTTTTGTTTCCTTTACTGCTTGCTCAATGTACAGATAGAATAACATCGGGGAGAGGCTACAACCCCCTCTCACTCCCTTCCCAACCGCTGCTTCCCTTTCATGTCCCTCGACTCTTATAACTGCCATCTGGTTTCTGTACAAATTGTAAATAGCCTTTCGCTCCCTATATTTTACCCTTGTCTCCATTAGAATTTGAAAGACAGTATTCCAGTCAACATTGTCAAAAGCTTTCTATAAGTCTACAAATACTAGAAATGTAGGTTTGCCTTTCCTTAATCTTTCTTCTAAGATAAGTCGTAAGGTTAGTATTGCCTCACGTGTTCCAATATTTCTACGGAATCCAAACTGATCTTCCCCAAGATTGGCTTCTACTACTTTTTCCATTCGTCTGTAAAGAATTCGCGTTAGTATTTTGCAGCTGTGGCTTATGAAACTGATTGTTCGGTAATTTTCACATCTGTCAACGCCTGCTTTCTTTGGAATTGGAATTATTACATTCTTCTTGAAGTTTGAGGGTATTTCGCCTGTCTCATACATCTTGCTCACCAGGTGGCAGAGTTTTGTCAGGACTGGCTCTCCCAAGGCCGTCAGTAATTCTAATGGAATATTGTCTACTCCCGGTGCCTTGTTTCGACTCAGGTCTTTCAGTGCTCTGTCAAACTCTTCACGCGGTATTGTATCTCCCATTTTGTCTTCGTCTACATTCTCTTCCATTTCCAGAATATTGTCCTCAAGTACTTCGCCATTGTATAGACCCTCTATATACTCCTTCCACCTTTCTGCTTTCCCTTCTTTGCTTAGAACTGGCTTTCCATCTGAGCTCTTGATATTCATACAAGTGGTTCTCTTTTCTCCAAAGGTATCTTTAATTTTCCTGTAAGCAGTATCTATCTTACCCCTAGTGAGATAAGCCTCTACATCCTTACATTTGTCCTCTAGCCATGCCTGCTTGGCCATTTTGCACTTCCTATCGATCTCGTTTTTGAGACGTTTGTATTCATTTTTGCGTGCTTCATTTACTGCATTTTTATATTTTCTCCTTTCATCAATTAAGTTCAATATTTCTTCTGTTATCCAAGGATTTCTACTAGCCCTCGTTTTTTTACCTACTTGATCCTGTGCTGCCTTCACTACTTCATCCCTCAAAGCTACCCATTCTTCTTCTACTGTATTTCTTTCCCCTATTTGTGACAATTGTTCCCTTATGCTCTCCCTAAAACTCTGTACAACCTCTGGTTTAATCAGTTTATCCAGGTCCCATCTCCTTAAATTCCCACTTTCTGCAGTTTCTTCAGTTTCAATCTACAGTTCATAACCAATAGCTTGTGGTCAGAGTCCACATCTGCCAGTGGAAATGTCTTACAGTTTAATACCTTGTTCCTAAATCTCTGTCTTGCCATTATATAATCTATCTGATACCTTCTAGTATTTCCAGGATTCTTCCATGTGTACAACCTTCTTTTATGATTCTTGAACCAAGTGTTAGCTATGATTGAGTTTTGCTCTGTGCAAAATTCTACCAGACGGCTTCCTCTCGAATTCCTTCCCCCCCCCCCCCCCCCCCCATAAATGACTTAATTTTGTTTCGATGTTCGACGCAGTTATTTTGCAGCATTAAATGGAGTAAACCATTGCACGAAATTTTGAAGAGTTTGCTGAGGTAAAAGTCCACAGCGTATAGTTTCCATATGGTCGATTTTAGTTGCCACAGTGTTGAGAATAAAATGTGGACAAGATACCTAAATTTCATATAAAATTTACTGTATAACAATATATTTAATGTAAGTACCAGGTGTCCTATGTAATATTGGGAAATATTCCATTTCTAGCGACTGTAATAAAACTTTTATTTATACCAGAGTCATTTCGCTTTTTTCTAAAACGTTCTGATTAAAACAAAGTTGGCGAAGTACACAAAACTGAATTGTGGACGTAATAAAACATAGAAACTAAAATATATTGCCAGTGAGGCACAGTGCACAAACAATTTGTGTTGTCACAACGGACAGCAAATAATTGCTAAAACAAAAAACAAAGATCAGTCGACTAAAACATTGAATATGATGTTGCCAAAGCAGCGACGCAAAGAATTGCGTCAGACAATCAAGTAGCTCGGCAACGTACGAGTCGAAATTCTTCTCTAAATAATACTTTTAATACTGACGCAAAAGAATATATCTCAATATGAATAGTAAAACAGACTGCGGAAGAGAAGATATACAAACAAAATAGATAACATGAATATTGTATTTGTGCCTTATCACTCTTTTTAATTGCTATGAAAGGAAATATTGGAGGACAAAATTAGAAAAACCGCAAAGTATGATTATAATGAAGAGACAAAGCACTAGAAATTTGAAAAATGGCTGGCTCTGAGCACTATGGGACTTAACATCTATGGTCATCAGTCCCCTAGAACTTAGAACTACTTAAACCTAACTAACCTAAGGACAGCACACAACACCCAGCCATCACGAGGCAGAGAAAATCCCTGACCCCGCCGGGAATCGAACCCGGGAACCCGGGCGTGGGAAGCGAGAACGCTACCGCACGACCACGAGATGCGGGCTAGAAATTTGAAAGAATTACATTCAAACGAATAAAATTCATGATGTAAGACACTTCGATATTGTTTATAAATAAAGAAAATATTTAGGACGGATTATTGTTTGAACTTAGAACCTCTCGCTTTGTGGCCAAACAACATTACCATTACGCTAACATAGCTCTTCGCTCAACAAAACTGCCGAAGGACTCATATCACATGAAATAACGACAAGCACTAGTGGTATGACTATAAATTATTCACGTTTCATCGAAGTACAATAGGAAATAAACAATTACCTCTGTTCTTTATTGCGAAAAGGCGGTTCGTGAGAATGATGCGAACAGCTTTCCTTGCTATCGCCTGAAGTAGGAGGTTTATTGCTTGTTTGGTTGATTTAATTGATAGAATATGAAGCAATTGGTATAAAGAATGTTTTTTCCAGACATTGTATAAAAGAAAGTCTGCTATCAAGACATTACTTTTGTTCAATTACTTTATTTATGACTGAACGTTTCTAAAACTGTGTTAATTGGTCAATGTGAGGGTGTGAGTGTTACAGTAAACTGCCACTGGTGCAACGAAAGAAAAATACCTGACTCCCAGGAGAAGATACATACTTTGACAACAGCCACATAGCTCACTTGGGTGTCAATCTGCCTGTATACATTAGTATATAATAGCGACACAACTTCTGTGTTAATACGTCAATGTGAGGGTATGAGGGTTATAGTATACGCATACTGGTGCACCGAAACAAATATACTTGTCACCCAGGATAAGATACATATTTAGACCGCAGCACCATTACTCAGTTGGCGAAACGCCAGCATGTATCCATTTGTGTGTAATAGCAACACAATATCTATGATAATTCGGCAATGTGAGTGTGAGAGGGTTACACCAAACTACCACACATGCATTGGAAAAAAGATACGAAACTCCTAGGAGAAAATACATACCTTGTCCAATGTGAGGGTGTGAGTGTTACAATAAACTACAAGAGGTGAATCAGAAGAAAGGTACATAACTCCCAGTAGAAGATACATACTTTGACCATGTTCGCATTCCTCACTTGGGGACAAGTCAACATGTATCCATTAGTTTTTAACAGCGACGCAATTTCAGTGTTAATTCGTCAATGTGATGGTTTCAGTACACCACCACTGGTGCATCGGAAGAAAGATTCTTGTCTCCCAGGAGAAGAAACATACTTTGACTGCAGCTGCATTGCTCACTTGGGTAGAAGTAAGTTTGTACCCATAGGAAAATTCAATAGCAACGCTATTTCTGTAGTAAACCTTCACTGTGAGGGTGTGGCATTAGAGTAAACTACCACCTGTGCTACAGAAGAAAGATACTTGGCTAACAGGAGAATATATGTACATACTTGACCGCAGCCGAATTGCCCACATTTGGAGAAGTCTGGATGTATCTATTAGTGTCAATAGCGACGCAATTTCTGTGTTAATTCATCGGTGTGAGTGTAACAGTAAACTACCACTGGTGCATGGGCAGAAAGATACATGAATCCCAGGAGAAGATATATACTCGGACCACTGCTGCATTACTCACTTAAGGAGAAGCCGGAATGTATAAATTAGTATTCAATAACGACGTAACTTGTGTGTTAATACGTCAATGTGAGGGTGCGAGTGTTACAGTAATCTTCCACTGGCGCACCGGAAGGAACATACTTGACTCCCAGGGAAGAATTATACTTTGACCCTTGTGGCATCGTTCACATTGGGAAACGTCAACATATCTACATTAGTATTTATTAGTGACACTAATTCTGTGACAATCCGTGGATCTGAGAGTTACAGTAAACTTCAACTAGCGCATTAGAAGATAGATACATGCCTCCCAGGAGAAGATACATAATTCGACCCCTGGTGCATTGCTCACTTGGGGACAAGTCAGCATGTATCCAGTAGTATTTAATAGAGACGCAACTTCTGTGTTAATAAGTCAACGTGAGGGTTACAGTAACCTCATACTGGTGCATCGGAAGAAAGATACTTCACTCCCAGGAGAAGATACATACTTGGATTGCATCCGCATTACTCACATTGCAAGTCACCATTTATCCATTAGCATTTAATAGCGACGCAATAATTCGTCGATGCCACGGTGTGAGGGTTTCAGTAAACTACAAGAGGTGCATTGGAAGAACGATACTTGACTTCAAGGAAAGAACGATTCTTTAACCACAGCGACATTACTCAGATTAGGAAAAGTCAGCATATCTCCATTAGCATTTAATAGCGACACTAACTCTGTGATAATTCGTCAATGTGTGCAACGGACTCGCAGGAGAAGATACAAATTGACCACATGTCCATTGCTCACTTGAGACACGTCAGCATGTATGCATTAGTATTTAATAGCGACGAATTTTCTCAGTTAATTCGTCAATTTGAGAGTGAGAGAGTTAAAGTAAGCTACCAATGGTGCATCGGAAGAAAGATACTCGACTCCCAAGAAAAATTACATAATTTCAATGCAGCCGCATTACTCATTTGTGTATAAGTCTGCATGTATCAATTAGTATTTAATAATGGCCCAACTTGTGTGTTAATATGTCAATATGAGGGTTACAGTAAACGACCACTGGTGCAACGGTAGAAGGATATTCACTCCCAGGAGAAGACACATTTTGTGACCCAAGCCATATTACTCACTTGGGGAGATGTAAGCATGCTCCCGATTTCGGGATCGGAGCTGTTCTTTCTCACAACATTGGTTTGCGCGATCGCCCGATCGCATTTGCATCGAAGATGCTCTCCTCTGCGCAGCGTAACTACTCGCAGATCGAGAAGGAAGCTCTCGCTTTGATTTTTGGAGTTACAGAATTCCACGATGGTCGCAAGTTTACAGTTTACACCGACCATAAGCCTTTGAAGTCTTTGTTTCACCCGTCGAAGCCCGTGCCTCCGCGTACAGGTCTAAAATTTATTCATTTGTCACTGTTTTTGTCGTGGTACCATTACGACATCTTGTATCGGTCTGCTGCCCAGCACGGTAACACCGACGCATTATCCCGATTGCCAATAGCTGAAGACACGCTGTTCGACTCTTCCGAACAGGCTTGTATGTTCATTGATGTGCAGAATGATGATGTTGTAGAAAGTTTTCCTGTTGACTTTCGTCGTTTCGCTACAACAGCTAACGATCCAGTATTAAGTGTTGTTTTGTGTTATGTCACTACGCAATGGCCTTTGTTTAAAATTCGGACTTGAGATCCGTTGGTCAGTCTTTTGTTTTTTTTTTTTTTTTTTTTTTTCGCCAACAAGGACTATTTGTCCAGCATGTTGACATCTGCCTCCACACGGAGAACGATCATTTTCATGTTGTTGTTCCAAGTTCTTCGCAGTCAGCTGTGCTATGACTTCTTCACCAAGATGATTGGGGTGTAATACGGGCAAAACAGTCAGCTCGCCGTCACTGTACCTGGTCTGGAATTGATGCTGACATAACCAAGATTTGTTCTTCTTGTTCTGTGTCTGCAGAAAATCAATCCGCACCACCGAAAACATTTTTCTCTTTGCCATGGAATTGCTTACATTTCGATTTCAGTGGTCCTTTTTGGGACGCACAATCGTTAATTCTAGTTGAGTCTTTTAGCGGTTTTCCATTTATTGTTCGCATTTAATCAACGAAGTCGTCTGCTACTATCAAAGGTTTGTCTTCTATATTTTGCATAGAAGGATTGCTACAAGTCATTGTCACCGACAATGGACCTAAATTTGTGTCTGCAGAGTTCGAAACATTTTATGAAGCTAATGGTATTCACCATTTAACTTCAGTAACGTTCTTCCCTCAGTTGAATGGAGCCACTGAAAGATTCGTTCGGACATTTAAGTCGCAATGTCTACATTGCACGACTCTCATTCTCGCGAAGACGCTCTTTTGTTGTTTTTATCTTCGTACCGATCTCAGCCCCGCGACGGTACTTCGTCGGTTGAATTGTTACATGGCCGTCCTCACCGAACTGTGATGAATTTGTCGCATCTTCCACAGAGAGTTTCTTTGCCACGGCAGACCCACAAATTCTTGCCAGCTGATATTGTCTATTTTCCTCATTTCCGCGGCAATCGCCGATGGTTGAAAGTGTGCATTCTTCGCCATCTCGGCTGCGCTATATTTGTCATATCGGGTCCGACTGGTGAGATGCACAGGCATCAGAATCAGGTGCGCCTCTTTAGTCGTGGGGTCTTTGCCGCTTGCCCTACGTTTCCAGTGTCGGTGCCGATGGGGCTGCCCCCGCGGAAACCAGGAAGTGCAGACTGGTCTACGATGGCGGACGGCGTTGTAACTGCAATTTCCCTGTGCCCTATCACAGTGAAAGGCACCTGGTCCATACGGTCATCTGGGCGCTGCAGCGATGCTGGCACTGCGTATGACTCCGGTCCTCCACCCGGTGGTCGTAAGCCGTATTCGACGGCCATTCACAGATTAGCGGGCGAGGAATGTGGTCTCAGTTTTCGATACCACACTTTTTAGGGGTTGTAGTTATCGACCTCTTCCGTGCTCTCCTCGTCTCTGGCTGCCAGTGCAGACGCCGTGTCTCGCGCCGGAGTCGCCCGCATTGCCAGCATCACTGCAGCGACCGGATGACCGTACGGTCCATGTGCCTTCGACTGTGATAGGGCAAGGGAAATTCCAGCTACAACGCCGTCCACCGCCGTAGAACAGTCTGCACTGCCCGGTTTCCAGTCTTCGTTGCCAGTCGGGTGCCGCCGACCCAATGGAGTCGACCCTTCAGCTCCTCCCACTGTTGTTGAAGCGCAGACACCTCATGTTGACGTGCACCCTGGAGCAGGTTTCGAGGCAATTCCTGTCTCCCCACTGTCCGAATGGCAGGGAGCAGGTGGGCGTGCCTCGCCTGCAGTCAGGCTCCTCGCCTCCTCGACTACGTCAGCATAGGGTCCTCCACCCGGCGGCCGTAAGCCGTATTCATCGGCCGTTCACAGATTAGCGGGGGAGGAATGTGGCATCGAAGTTCGATACCACACTTGTTAGGGGTTGCAGTCATCGACCGCAGTCCGTATTAGTATCGTTGGACCTGGGAGGCGCGACCAGCGCCGCTCTGCGGCTTGTATCAAGTTTCTAGCGAGCTCTCGTCCACTCTTGCTTGGGACGTCAACTAATAAAGTACCATAGCCTTCAGCTGATAGGAAGCAACCTCTAACAAGGCGCTTATCAACGGATGGCCTAAGTGAGGCATCAATGACTATCTGTTTACAATCATATGTATGCAACCAAGAAGAATCCTGTATGACCAGTTAAGTACAATATATATTATATTTTTACCAACAACTATTAATTATTTTAGTCATTGCAGATCGAGATCATGCAGCCAGCACTTTATCGACATTACTAACAAACCTGCTGTAATTTATCTGTTTCTATTTAGCATTGACCACCAGTCAACATTGGCGATAACATTTTGAACTGGGTGTCACATTCTTAAGGGGAGTACATTGTTTGCTTAACAAAACCTTTCCTTTGCTAACCAATTGCTATTAGCAGTTAGAGACTTCAATTGTTAGAATCTTTTATTTAGTTGGCTGTATTGTTGCTTGCGGCATTGCTGTAGTTCGGGTAATGAAGATTTTTTGTGAGGTAAACGACTTACGTAATGCGCAGGTTATTGTCAGGATTTCTACTAATTCAGGATCATTCTTTTGAGTTAATTTTAAAGCAGTCGGCTTGCATTACCATTGAATATTATGAGTACTTAATGAACAGGAAAAGTCTGTGTTCTGTTAGTCTGGGCAAATTATGTAGGTCAGTGTTTAAATGATGAAGACACACAAAGTGACGGTAGGTTCAGTTTACCCAACAGCATTCAGTATGTCAGTTTCATTCAGCAGTTTCAAAATTTTATTTTATTATTAAGTTTCAGGAGTAGGGGATGCATGATAGATTCAACTTGAGCATTAGGCTTATAATGTATGTGTTTATGTTCCAAAATGTGCAAAGGGATAGCAGAGGGAAGAGTGTGTAAAGTCATAAGAATGGTACACATATTTCTATTTCTATTTCTGAAGCCATAGGCGTCAGCAGGATGTATTTCCGATACTTTGCCCATTGTTAAATGTCATTCAACCAAAACCCCAATCGTAACATTTAATTGTAAGTATAGTGATCAAATATGTATTTACCGATTTCGTAGGGTGATTCTGTGTATGGGTGGCCTGTGGTGGGAATGATTCACATTTCCCGTTAATGTTAGGAGCTGTCAGAATGGAGAGGCCTGTTGGAGTGTAGGAATGTAGATGAAATGACCGTGTTTCCTGTAGACGACCGAATAGCTAATACTTAGTATGTGTTGGACGGTTTTCGTGATCAAGTGGAAATTTGAGAAGATTGAATATGGAGTTGCGTTTGTGCTGGACTGTAATCCCCCCCCCCCCCCCCCATGTAAATTGTTCGATTGACTGCTTCTGCACATTTCACACCTTTATTTATTTGAGGGAAGATCGACTATGGTGTGTGCATCTAGCATGTGGGAGTCACGTTTGCTGGTTCTTTAGACATGATAATCACCTTAGTTGACCTTGCAAATTACATGGATGATTTGGAAACTCTTACAGCACTGACATCGGTATTCGAGAATGGACATATCAGTTTGTTCTATTTGTTTTGTGTCCTCACGTAAAGGTCCTTGTAGACAAGATAAGTGCTAAAATTTGTAGAGAAATAATTTCCAGTCTATGTCTTCGGAATTATGTTGCATGAGCAATAAGTGGGCTACTGCTGTGTGATTGATATCGAGAGGTACCGCGAAAATGCATAATATTATGTCGAACAATGCGAAAATACATGTGTTCTTGTAATCCCAGAATCTGGAGATGGGTGTAGAAAACAAGCAAGCAGGCCCAAATCAGAAACAGTAACACGTTTATGCCAAGGAGATGCGAGCCCGCATTCGTAAAACAGTTTTGAGAGTGACTTCGGTCCACTGAGGTTTCTCTGGCCAACTGTTGGGTGTGGATGACCGCCGACCTCGCAGGGAAATATCTAATGCTGTGAGGGGTTATACGATGCTGCCTGTCTTTGCAGCATATGTACAAATGACGTGAAAGGGAAGATTTTGTATGGTTTAGGGTAGGAGCTGTATGTTTACTACATCGACATAATACACAGTGATATATTGCTGGGTTGGAGATCGGTTTCACGCTCTAATATTCAAGCTCCTGTCCTCAGTGGGAGAGCAGTGTAATTGAGTAAGAGTCTTTCTGTGTTTGACGATATGTAGGGGCACTTTGCAGTGTTAAATTGTTGATGCACTATGGCGATCTGTGTAAAATAGTTTTTTGCCTCTGAAAGTCCCATCTGCAGAAAAAAGAAAAGGTGGACGGTGCTTCCACACCAGTGACATCAGTGATTTGGAGGTTAAGTTTGATAAGAGCCAGTCATAATGCTTGATTCATTCACAAAACATTCTTTGTGCTAGGACATAGGAGTCTCTACATAGCGGTGAGAACGTTTGTGTTTGTTGAGAGCAGGAAGGGTAACACATCGTGATGGACAGGGTGCCACATTAGGACTGTGAGGAAGAATGCATTTGACGTTATTATGCGCTATTTTTGTAAACAGGTTCTGTTAGGGCAATAATTTCCATGCAGACAAGCTGAGACATCAAGAAAGCGGACATTAAGTATTTCTGGGGCACTATACTGTGTCCGAGAGTTCAACTTGGTTCTTATTTTAGATAGCCATGTGACATCAGTAAAAGATTGAGAACCTTGTTAGATGGACTTCCGATGGTTTGTAGCTACGCACGCACACTTTGCGGTGGTGCGTCAGTCGTGCTGGCTTGTGTCCAGCGGTAGTTTGTGGCAGCATCGACGTGCTCTGCAAATAGGTCTGCAGTCCCATGAGGTCACATCAGCAGTGGTGCCTAGGTGATCACGTGTTTTGAGAGAAATTTCTCAGGTGTCAAGTATGAAAGGGAGGTCACCACCTCATGGTTGCTGGCACGTGTGTGGTTTGACAGCTGCTGGTGCATCTCGACTTCCGGAAGTGTGTGTGGTAGCCTTCTGTGTGAACAAGTGGAAAAGGGGTGGTGGACGGTGGTGCCTGCAGGTGTCTGTTGCATTATTCTGCAAGCAGGTCTGTAGGCTGTGCTATGCTTTATTTGGACAGATTACGAGTACTGAGCATGTCTACTCATCAGTGTACTACATTATTTAGAAGGGGTTGCATGTCTGTACTGAAATTACCTCAGTAATTTAGGAGTTGTTATTTAGGAGTAGTTAACAGGTCTGTGGGCTGTGTTGTGTGACCTCAAACATGTCAGAGCGTGTGTTTTGTATCAGTGTGATAAATATACTAACTTTCAAAATCCATCCCTAAATAAATTGTTCCAAAATAAATACACACTTTCCTGACTCTCTCCAGCACCCCTGCACAGGCTGACTCATTTCTGCACCACCTTCCCCCTCCTGACCACCTTCTCGGAATATGCAGGAGGGATGACAGCACCCTCTGGTGGCTGCATTGTGTACTAGGTCAGTTGGACTCGAGATCTCGTGGTGGAAACACTTCCTCCTTTTCCTGCCATTTCCCCCACCCCAGGCTGTCATCTTGGATTACGTCATGGAACAGACTAGAGCACCCTCTGGTTGTGGTACTGTGTACTAGGCCCAGATCTCATGGCGAACACACTGTTTCCTGCCATCTTTGATCGTGGCCATCTTGGATTACATCACAGATGAGAGTGCCCTCTGTCAGTGGTATTGTGTACTAGGTAAGTTGGAGTCCGGACCCCATGGCGACCATACTGTTTCCTGCCATTTCCCCCCACCATCTAGGATTACATCACAGGAGGGATGGCAGCATCCTCTGGAGGTAGTCCTGTGTACTAGGTCAGTTGGAGTCCGGACCCCTTGGCGACCACACTGGGCGGTGGTAGTGCCTCTAATTGTTTAAATAAAATAGTATATGCAAAATAATAAAGACTTATGTCAAGCACGGGTCGAATCCTCTCCCTGCCAATCCCTAGGAAGAGGTGGTAGTCGGGTGACTTAATTTAGTGGAGGTAGCCCAACTGCCCTTTCTTTCCCACCATTTTCTTATGTTAGTAGAGATAGCCCAAGTGACCCTTCTTTACTGCCAAAATTCAAACTTGGCGCCATTTCATAGGAGGAGGTGCCATTTGGATGACATAGGTTAGTGGTGGTAGCCCAACTGCCGTTTCTTTCCCGCAGTTTTTTTAGAGTAGTAGAGGTAACTGTGGTGTGATACATTCTCCTGATGGAATTTGAAGTTCCCGCGATTTTCTAGGGGAGGGGAGGGGAGGGGAGGGGAGGGGGTGGTAGGTTATTGGAGGTAGCTCAATTGACCTATTTTCCTCCCAAAATTCAAACTTCCGACCAAAATTGGTCATCTTGGATGATGTCATCAGATGACGTCGCGGCCGCCATGTTGGAGGACGTCATCGCCGCCATTTTGGATAACGATACTTTGGGGTAGAACTGGCCTTGCCCCAATACTTACGTTCTGTGATTACATCATTAAAAGACTCGTATCAGGGGATACTGAACGTGATAGAGCAATCACTGAATACAGCACACTAACAATCGCACAAAGCACAATGGAAACATCGGTACAAGAGCTTATGAATCAATTTCAAAATTTAGATGTGTAGCAAGTGGATATGATCAAAGAGAGATTTGATGAAAAATGCAGGGAATTTGCAAATGACTTTTTTGCCCTGGTTAAGGGCGCAAGAGCTGCAAATTTATGAATCGCTCAAGAGTGAATTACATGCTGGTGCACAGAGTGTGAGTCTAGAAGTGATATATGAGCACAGTGCTTCTAACGACTTGGTAAAAAAATCAATTTATATAGATGAAGAATGAGTAAAAGCACGAAACACCGCAGTGGCGTGAACAAGTAGACACTGAGGTCAACTACCTGTGGCAAGAGATAGCAGCTGTGAAAGGTGCCATGTATGTTCCATCACCAGTAAGCATACATGCGGGTGATGCATTTCTAAATGAACACCTACAATTTGAAGAGGAGAATACACCAGACAGTTCCTACACAGACAGTTTATTCAGTCAAGTGGCTTCAGGACTGACATTATCTGCTATACTGTTGGAAGAGAGCATTCTGAAACGAGGCAGTCTCAGAATTTTTTTCCAGACAAAATGTCACAACATCTGGGTGAGTTCAGAAGAGGGTTTAGGGATGTGTTACCTAAAAACAGAACTACCAAGAAAGGATGAAATTTATAACAGCTTACAGACAAGGAAATGACACTTTTTGGGCCACAGAAAAAGCCAAAAATTTCAAAATTAACGCAGAATTTGGAAGAAATTTCTTAAATAAATATTGCTCGGTACCCATACAGATGCGACTTTGAAAATAAGTGTAAATACTGAGCCCTACAGCATAACACAAGGCATTTTAAGAAAATACTTTGAACTTAATCCAAACAAAACGAGATTCTCAGATGAAACCAGGGCTCACAAAGATGTTATTATACAGGGTTATTACAAATGATTGAAGTGATTTCACAGCTCTACAATAACTTTATTATTTGAGATATTTTCACAATGCTTTGCACACACATACAAAAACTCAAAAAGTTATTTTAGGCATTCACAAATGTTCGAAATGTGCCCCTTTAGTGATTCGGCAGACATCAAGCCGATAATCAAGTTCCTCCCACACTCGGCGCAGCATGTCCCCATCAATGAGTTCGAAAGCATTGTTGATGTGAGCTCGCAGTTCTGGCACATTTCTTGGTAGAGGAGGTTTAAACACTGAATCTTTCACATCACTATGCGTGAAACTTGCCCGCACGCGTTCAACCGTTTCTTCGCTCACTGCAGGCCGACCCGTTGATTTCCCCTTACAGAG
Organism: Schistocerca nitens; assembly: GCF_023898315.1. Taxonomy (NCBI): domain Eukaryota; kingdom Metazoa; phylum Arthropoda; class Insecta; order Orthoptera; family Acrididae; genus Schistocerca; species Schistocerca nitens. The sequence goes on along the minus strand of NC_064623.1, from coordinate 21,882,010 downwards.
GCATCCAGAAGCTTTAAACTGCGTATACCATCGCCAAATGGAGTTAGCAGTTGGTGGATCTTTGTTGAACTTCGTCCTGAAGTGTCGTTGCACTGTTATGACTGACTGATGTGAGTGCATTTCAAGCACGACATACGCTTTCTCGGCTCCTGTCGCCATTTTGTCTCACTGCGCCCTTGAGCGCTCTGGCGGCAGAAACCTGAAGTGCGGCTTCAGCCGAACAAAACTTTATGAGTTTTTCTACGTATCTGTAGTGAGTCGTGACCATATGTCAATGAATGGAGCTACAGTGAATTTATGAAATCGCTTCAATCATTTGTAATAGCCCTGTACTTTGAAAATCGAAGTTACCCGCACAACACAAAGAGAAAATTAATCCATCTGGAAGTGGTGAGCTTAGAGCAATTGAGCCTGCACTTGATTCGCTGAACTTGACACGCGATGAATGAAAGTGAAGCTCTCGGCAGCAGGTGGCAGTCAGTGGGTGCCACAAGAATCACACCAGAAAAGTGCTGTGATGGCACAGCAGTAGCGGACCTGCGAATATAAGCAGATAGCAACATCAAAGCAGAACTCCGCATTTCTGTAAAGAGAAGAGTAATGATCACTGGATCAATCTGGTATACAGCAACAGTCCAGACGTGAATGGTGATCAGAAAGGGCAAAATAGACACAGAACTCATGTGGGAATCACATATCGAGCCACACAGGACCATCTCATGTAAATAACATAAACTTAAAGGATGGGCAGATACCCAATCCAAGCAACAACTCGAACTTCAAACAGAGAATCAAAACTGGTCGCCACCACAAAACTAGTCTGCATGGATAGTGGGGGTTAAAAAGAACATCATGCTCCACTAACAAACTAAATACGACCATAGTTAGTCCTCTAGTGTGAGCAGCACATATACCTGCAGCACAGTTATGCTGGGGTATAACGTGATGTACAAAAGGGCAAATGCAGGATTTAGTCCAGGTGGCCGTTAGTGCAATAATGGAAGGAGCCTCCCTATTAAACGCAAGTGCCATGGTAAACATTATGGTGAGAAATTTTTTGATAAGATGAGCCAGATCCATCGTATACCCACTTCGCCATTGAGAACCGGAAGGTTTTGGGGGATATTTGTGTGAAATCGTGAAGTGTGAAGTGGGAGGCGCAGCTTAAATTGAATATAGGCAATGGAGCACTGAACTGCACATTTCTAATCATTAAAGGCTTAACTGCGACTGCATAACTAGTTAGAATTTATGCATGATAGGAACGGTATTAATAACCTTTCACGTGGTTAATCTATTGAAACCTAGAGCACAGCACGACAAATACCGCCAGAGTGACTGGGTATACATACTACAGAAATAATTACTGTGTGTCAATGATAAACAGTCCCAGTGTTTTGATGAATGAGAGTCATACTCTAATAGCAAGGATTTGTAATCGACATATCAGAAATTAATAAAATAATTGTGTCACTACAAATGAGACGTCAGATGCTCGAGCAGCATCGGTACTTAGCTAGTATCGATTTGAGGGCTTAGTACTGACAGATCCACATATCAGAGAATTCCAGAAACTACACAGTATTCCTTCTTGGGGGCAGGAGTTATCAGTTCAGTGTACTTCCATTTGCCCTAAATGTCAGCGCCGTAGATTTTATTACAGAACTGGGACCACAATTTCTCGACAAAGTGATGTGCTGTGTGGATGATTCTTAATAGCCACATCTACACATGAGAATCAGTTGGAGTAAATAGAAAAGATACTACATCGATGTGTACACTCTGGAGTCCCAGTTGAACTAGAGAAATCTGAGTTCAGAAGAGGCCAGCTAAAATCAGTTGGAGTAAATAGAAAAGATACTACATCGATGTGTACACTCTGGAGTCCCAGTTGAACTAGAGAAATCTGAGTTCAGAAGAGGCCAGCTAAAATTTCTAGACCGTATCATACCACCGGACGACAATGTACTGGATACAAGTAAGAAAAAAAGCCATTAAGAGTTTTCCGTCATCAGGAACACAGAAACAACTAAAAGCTTTTCTTGGCCTCACCTAATGCTTTAGAAGACTGCTAAACAATGGTAATTTACTAAAGTTTTAAGAAAGAATATGCCATGATATTGGACATAGGAGTGTCAAGCAGCAGTTAATAAAAGTAAACATGCCTTAGTCCATTCAAAAATACACTCCTGGAAATTGAAATAAGAACACCGTGAATTCATTGTCCCAGGAAGGGGAAACTTTATTGACACATTCCTGGGGTCAGATACATCACATGATCCCACTGACAGAACCACAGGCACATAGACACAGGCAACAGAGCATGCACAATGTCGGCACTAGTACAGTGTATATCCACCTTTCGCAGCAATGCAGGCTGCTATTCTCCCATGGAGACGATCGTAGAGATGCTGGATGTAGTCCTGTGGAACGGCTTGCCATGCCATTTCCACCTGGCGCCTCAGTTGGACCAGCGCTCGTGCTGGACGTGCAGACCGCGTGAGACGACGCTTCATCCAGTCCCAAACATGCTCAATGGGGGACAGATCTGGAGATCGTGCTGGCCAGGGTAGTTGACTTACACCTTCTAGAGCACGTTGGGTGGCACGGGATACATGCGGACGTGCATTGTCTTGTTGGAACAGCAAGTTCCCTTGCCGGTCTAGGAATGGTAGAACGATGGGTTCGATGACGGTTAGGATGTTCCGTGCACTATTCAGTGTCCCCTCGACGATCACCAGTGGTGTACGTCCGGTGTAGGAGATCGCTCCCCACACCATGATGCCGGGTGTTGGCCCTGTGTGCCTCGGTCGTATGCAGTTCTCATTGTGGCGCTCACCTGCACGGCGCCAAACACTCATACGACCATCATTGGCACCGAGGCAGAAGCGACTCTCATCGCTGAAGACGACACGCCTCCATTCGTCCCTCCATTCACGCCTGTCGCGACACCACTGGAGGCGGGCTGCACGATGTTGGGGCGTGAGCGGAAGACGGCCTAACGGTGTGCGGGACCGTAGCCCAGCTTCATGGAGACGGTTGCGAATGGTCCTCGCCGATACCCCAGGAGCAACAGTGTCCCTAATTTGCTGGGAAGTGGCGGTGCGGTCCCCTACGGCACTGCGTAGGATCCTACGGTCTTGGCGTGCATCCGTGCGTCGCTGCGGTCCGGTCCCAGGTCGACGGGCACGTGCACCTTCCGCCGACCACTGGCGACAACATCGATGTACTGTGGAGACCTCACGCCCCACGTGTTGAGCAATTCGGCGGTACGTCCACCCGGCCTCCCGCATGCCCACTATACGCCCTCGCTCAAAGTCCGTCAACTGCACATACGGTTCACGTCCACGCTGTCGCGGCATGCTACCAGTGTTAAAGACTGCGATGGAGCTCCGTATGCCACGGCAAACTGGCTGACACTGACGGCGGCGGTGCACAAATGCTGCGCAGCTAGCGCCATTCGACGGCCAACACCGCGGTTCCTGGTGTGTCCGCTGTGCCGTGCGTGTGATCATTGCTTGTACAGCCCTCTCGCAGTGTCCGGAGCAAGTATGGTGGGTCTGACACACCGGTGTCAATGTGTTCTTTTTTCCATTTCCAGGAGTGTATTACACCATCTAGACATGAGCAGACTCTTGCATTGCTACACATGCTTCATGTTCAGGTCTTGGGTCATGATTACTGCAAACTGTATAAGAAAATGGAACATCTGAGGTACATACAATGGGTTTTGCCTGCAGAATGTTAACATAGTGTGAAAGGTCATATTCAGCAACCGTCTGGACATGGTCTGGGCTTTGGAAAAATTTCATTATTACATACATGGAAAACACGTAAAGGTATACTGTGATCGGAAAGTTTTACAATTTCTACTGGGTTGTAAATTGTTAGAGCCACATTTAGTCAAATGATCATTATCAGTGGAGGAACACAACTTCGAAGCATTGCACATAAGTGACAAGGATAAAATTAAAGCTGATGCTTTGACTAGATTACGGGAAAGTTTGCCAGACTTGGCAGACATAGTGGAAAAGGAGTCCAATTTTAAGGTGCACCTAATTAAACAAGCTAAACACAGAAAAAATTTACAAACTTGAAGCATGCTGAAATAGCTGTGGGTCAGCTACTTCCGTTAAACAGTAAAACGAAAACACCAGTGCAAAATTGCTTTTTTTATTCACTCGACGACTAGTTTCGGGCCGCGACCTATTTTCAGATCATCATAACATAGCCAAAAATGGCATTTCCGAAGAAGTGAAAACAATGTAAAAAATGTGCAACGAACAAAAAAATGTCTCTGAGCACTATGGGACTTAACATCTCGGATCATCAGTCTCCTAGAACTTAGAACTACTTAAACCTAACTAACCTAAGGACGTCACACACATCCATGCCCGAGGCAGGATTCGAACCTGCGACCGTAGCGGTAGCGCTGTTCCAGACTGAAGCGCCTAGAACTGCTCGGCCACACCGGCTGCAACGAACAGCTACAGTGTGTACAAATGACTAGTTATTCAAACATAATTGCAGCCAGACACGAAAATGCTTTGTTCGCCTTACCCGAAGTCGACGATGGTACAGAAACCGATTATAAGCAATTAATTAACCATTGAGTAGCCATTTGAAAGCTTTAGAGGCTCTTAAATCTCATGTCCCACTACACGAAGTTATTCTTTTGGAAGCAATTCTGACCAGTTTGTGACGTACAGATCGTCATGAGTGGGAAACAAAGATTTCTGTGTCCACTTTTACCACATCTAATCACTGATAATTTTTTTGGAAACAAAGTGTCAGGTTCTTGAGTTGATCAGATTCAGGGACATCATCTCAAAGATCTGCAAGGAACTGTCGGTAACTCAAATCAAACGAGGCACGTGAGGAAGGCACATCTGGCCTGTGCCGATGCAGATAGGGTAAGTCAGTTTCGTTACGAACCTCGTGCTATCAGCAAATGCAAAGGGTTTCAAGCGCGAAATATCGACGAGCGTTGAGCATTTGTAACAAGAAATAAGATTTGTTTTTTGTTAATTAGCTCTAGTCACTTCTCTAGTAAGTACAAGATTTTTCCTCGTAAGAGCTGCATAGGAAGGCACAACATCCTCCCCAAAAGTCAGCTAATTCATAGAACAGACAGAATGGTGTATACGGAAGCCACTCCTTGGTCCATCAGAACTAACATAAATTGTAATGCTTAGTTGGCAACCGCTGTTGCCAACATTACAAACAGCATGGGTAAGCAGCAGCCCACTAGGGTGCTGCTAGATACTGTGAGCCAGCTGTCCTTTATATCTAAGGGCATGGCAGATGAATTAAAACTGAAACTACATAAACAGTCGTTTTCTGTAAGTGGAGTAAACAATGCCTTTCCAGCCTCCGTGTGTTTTACCTGTAACGTTGAACTGTCGCCCAGGATTAGCGATTTTCATATTAGAGCTACTTGTGCTATTGTGGACAAAGTCAGCAGTGACTTACTGGCAAGCTATATGGACCACTACCTGATCCTGAGTTCAACAAACCTGCTACAGCAGACTTAATTCTTAGTGCTGAAGTTTTCCTAGATTTTGTATGCAGGGTAAGGCCGGAGAAGACAAATCATCCATCATTGATTGAAAGTAAATACTGCTGGACTTTGTCTGGTAGGATGTCTTCAGCTTCATGCAACATGCCTCTTTCTGCAGCGATATCGTGCTTTGTTAGAAGTGAGAATTTAGGAGCCAAACTGCAAAGGTTTTTTGAGCTAGAGGAACTGTCTACCAAAATCATGAGTAAGCAGGAAGAAATGTGGGAGGCTCTTTTCCAGCGACACACAGTTCGAGATGAAAATGGGATGTTTGTGGTACGGCTGCCAGTGAAACATCACTGTAAACTCTTAGGCGAATCACGGCCACAGGTCTCTCGATGACTGGAGCTTCCTGAGAGGAGATATAAAAGGCAACCGAATCTAAATGTGGAATATGCTGCTTTCATGCTCGACTATATTGACTAGGACACATGGAGGTCTCTAATTCTCAGGATATTCCTGGTCCATGGTTTTACCTTCCACACCATGTTGTTTTCAAGAAATACAGCGCCATTACCAAATCGATGCTAGTATTTGATGGCTCTGCTCCCAGTTTTAATAGAGATCTCTCATTGATATCTTGATGGTTGGTCCCATTATCCAACAAGATTTATTTTCCATTCTTATAAAATTTCTCTCTGTGGTGTCACCGCCAGACACCACACTTGCTAGGTGGTAGCATTCAAATTGGCCGCGGTCCGCTAGTATACGTCGGACCCGTGTGTCGCCACTGTCAGTGATTGCAGACCGAGCGCCGCCACACGGCAGGTCTAGACACACTTCCCAGCACTCGCCCCAGTTGTACAGCCGACTTTGCTAGCGAAGCTGCACTGACAAATACGCTCTCATTTGCCGAGACGATAGTTAGCATAGCCTTCAGCTACGTCATTTGCTACGACCTAGCAAGGCGCCATTACCAGTTTATATTGAGATTATAAATCATGTATCAACAAGAGCGATGTTCTCCAATTATGGATTAAAGTTAAGTATTACATCAACTACGCACTTTATTTGCTACTATACATTCCCGTAACTGTTCCAGACCTCACGCCAGTCTGCGTGAGCTTTAACGCGTGCCTTTCGTCATCCTCGCATAGTGACTTGGCTGTCTTGCCAAGTCACAACACTCTCCTTTAAAGAGGCTATGTCAGCTGACATAGCAAAAATGTATCACCAAGTGTCTCTCCATCCTGATGGTAGTAACTTTTAGAGAATCCTGTGGTGAGAATCACCGTCTGAGCTGATACAAGAACACAGGTTTTCCACAGCCACTTACGGAACCGCTCCTGCTGCCTTTATTGCGACTAGATCTCTCCAACAGATGGCTTGGAAAACCAAGACAGGTTGCCAGTGGCAGCCTAAACTTTGTTGTCTAGTTTGTATGTGGACGACTCCCTAGGCGAGGCAGCTATGGAAGTTGAAACTCAGGAACTTCCAACCCAGCTGACTCAGCTATCTGCTTCTGGATGGTTTCCAATGAGGAACTGGAGCTCCAATAGCCACAAGGTTGTGGAACAAATTCCAGTGGAGCACACAGAAACGTCTTCATATTGTAATATCCTTGGCGAAGAAGCCATACAAAATTGGGAATCTTATGGTACCCCATTCTGATCCATGTCAGTGCCACATGCAGCTGAAGAATCATCGGTGCTCAAAGACTGGCTGTCTACAATGGCTTCCATTTTTTATTCACTAGGCTTTTTGGGCCCATTAGTCACAAGATGAAGCCGTTCTTTCAGCGCTTGTGGCAACTAAGTCTTGGTTTGGATGAAGCTCTTCTATCCAACCTAACTCATGAATGGAATGTCCTTTACATGCGACTGCCTTCCGGAAATGAAATTTTGATTAAGAGGCAGGTCATTCCCTGTCCTCAATACGTTAAATTCGAAATTCCAGGTTTCTGTGATGCTTCACAGTTGGCATATGGTGCCTGTGTATACATCAGATGTGTTCTTCCCAACAATTCGGCTGTGGCCGAATCTCGTTCAGCCCCTGTCAAACAACAATCTCTTACGTGACTGGAGTTATGAGATGATCTTCTTCTTGCTAGACTCATTTATAAGTTGGCCAGTGCCTTAGACATTGTAAACGGTAGTGATATCCATATTTGGACGGACTCCGCAATAGTTCTTAGCTGGCTGCAACGTATTCTTAGTCACTGGAAGACCTTTGTTGTCAACAGAGTCTCTGAAATTCAGGAACTGAGTGGTTTCCAATTGGAGACACGTCAAATCAGAAGACAATCCCGCTGATTGCTTATCACGTTGCACCAGATTTTGGTGTGACGTCATAAGCGAGTGACTGCGTGTGGGATCGCTCTCTAAGTTTTTTATATATTTTTAGGTTTCAGATACATATTTTAACGGTTTTTGTGATAATATTTAATTGTTTGTGTATAGTGGTTTATTTAGGAACTTTAGTAGTCTTCAACCGGTGTTTTTTGTGTTTTCTGGTGAAATAATTTCAGAAGAACCTTTTAGGAACTGTTTTCAGTTTCCTTACTGTGTCATTAGACGTTTGATTCTCTTTCTGTATTAGTCTTTTGTTATATTCACATTTGTTGTTTATTAATACTGTTAATAATAGTAGTTACTTCCCTTGTAGAGTAAGTTTGTGATTATTGTAGTCAGGTTTTTAACATCATCTTATTGTAGTAGCGGAACTTAGAAAAAGTAAATTTTACCATGAGTGAGAAGTGTGGGCTTTGCCGTAGGTTCATGAGTAGTGGATTGCGGTGTGAGACATGTTCGAAGTATTTTCACTGGGGGGAATGCAGTGGGGAAGCCAGTGGGCATTCTGGTGAGATCCTCTCCTGGAACTGCAGGTTATGTAGCAAGAGTAAGTTGATAGAGGAGCAGGAGCGTAAGATCTGTGCCCTTCAGGTGCAGTTGAAAAACGCACAGGAGGAGCTAGATAGGATGAGGAGGGAGAAGGGGGTTGGAGAATGGGAGCTGGCTGTTGGCAAGAGATCTGCTAGGAGAAGAAGATTTTCAGATAGTTTTACTATTGGTGTTTACATTAAATATGACCAACTGTCAGAGTCTAGTGGAGAGGAATCTCTAGTAGCTGTAGATGTAGGAAGTATGCAGCAGACCTCAGTAGTTACGGTGGCTAGAACAGTTGCAAAGTCGAAGAAGAAGGTTCTGCTGTTAGGTAGTTCTCATGGCAGAGGTGTAGGCCAGCAGTTGAAGGAAGTGCTGGGGAGTGAGTACCAGGTCACCAGCATTGTGAAGCCTAATGCAGGATTGGCTCAGGTGACTGTTAACATAGGGGGGTTATGTAGGGATTTTACTAAAGAGGATCAGGTAGTGATAGTGGGTGGGGCTGGTAATAGTATTGATAGGGATGGGGAGTAGGACACAGATGGTGAACTGGAAAAGATAGCCACTCAGACTGGCAACACGAATGTGCATTTTGTGGAACTGTTTCAGCATCACGATCGGCCTCATCTTAATACAGCCGTCAGGCGTAATAACGTGAGACTTGGAGGTGCGCTGATGACAGAAGGCATGAGTCACATTTCAGTGGTGTCGGTGGAGTCTATCAGCAGGACGGGTTTCACTAGACATGGCCTGCATCTCAACAGGTATGGGAAGGGGAGGTTAGCAAAGCTTGTAGGTGACAGCATAGGTGGGGTTGGTGGGATCACTCATGGGAAAATTCCTGCAGTAGTGGGTGTTAGAGCTGCACCTTTTTTAGACTGAAGTCAGCTGATAGGTATTCCTGCTTAAGGGAAGTCTCTCTAACAAAGAAACCACTTTTGACAAAGCTTAGGTACCCGAGTAATGAGGGTATTAGTATATTTCATCAAAATATACAAGGTATTAGAGATAAAGTTAGTGAATTGCTTATAGATGTTGACTCTGAAATTATTGGTATATCTGAACACTTCTTAAATAAGGAGATAATTCAGAGGCTTCCTTTACCAGGATACAGGTTGGCTGGCAGCTTTTCGAGGAGCCCTTTGCGGTGTGGGGGAGTAGCCTTGTATGTGAAAAACGGCATCCCATTTGAGTCAAATGATGTTTCAAAGTACTGCACTGAAAAGGTATTTGAATGTTGTGCAGGTGTGGTTAAATTTAATGGAGCTAAACTTCTAACTGTTGTTATTTATAGATCTCCAGACTCCGATTTCACAACATTTTTGCTAAAGCTAGAGGAGGTTCTTGGTTCACTTATAGGAAATACAAAAAGTTAGTTATATGTGCTGACTTCAATATTAATTGTATAAGTGATTGTGCAAGGAAGAGGATGCTGGTAGACCTCCTTAATTCATATAATCTTATGCAAACCGTATTCTTTCCAACGAGAGTGCAAGGGAACAGTAGAACAACCATAGACAACATTTTTGTTCATTCCTCATTACTAGAAGGGCATTCTGTTAGCAAAAAGATGAATGGCCTTTCAGACCATGATGCACAAATTTTAACTCTAAAAGATTTTTGTGCTGCAACACGTGTTAAATATAGTCATCAGCTGTTTAGGAAAGCTGATCCAGTTGCTGTAGAGTCCTTTGTAAACCTTATCAAGGAACAAGAGTGGCAAGATGTTTATAGCGCTGATACAGTAGACGATAAATATAATGCTTTTCTCAAGACTTATCTCGTGCTCTTTGAAAGTTTCGTTCCGTTAGAACGTTCAAAACAGGGTACTAGCACAAACAGGCAGCCTGGGTGGCTGACTAGAGGGATAAGAATATCTTGTAGAACACAGTGGCAATTATATCAAAACGTTAGAAACAGTCAGAATCTAAATGCAGCAGCCCATTACAAACAGTATTGTAAGGTGCTTAAAAATGTTATTAGGAAGGCAAAAAGTATGTGGTATGCAGATAGAATAGCTAAGTCTCAGGATAAAATTAAAACCATATGGTCAGTCGTAAAGGAAGTGGCTGGTCTGCAGAGGCAGGTCGAGCATATAGAATCAGTGCGTAGTGGGAATGTCCGTGTTACTGATAAGTCGCATATATGTACAGTATTTAATAATCACTTTCTGAACATAGCAGGTGAACTAAATAGAAACCTAGTCCCAACAGGGAATCATATAGCGCTCTTAGAAAAAAGTGTTCCGAGACTGTTACCTGAAATGCTCCTCCATGATACTGACAAGAGGGAGATTGAGTTAATAATTAAATCACTAAAGACCAAGAACTCTCATGGATATGACGGGGTATCTAGCAGAAAACTGAAGTATTGTTCTATGTATGTTAGCCCAGTACTTAGCCATGTCTGTAACTTTTTCCTTAGGAGTGGTCGGTTTCCTGACCGATTAAAGTACTCGTTAGTGAAGCCACTTTATAAATAGGGAGACAGGGATAATATTGACAATTATAGACCTATTTCTATGCCTTCGGTATTTGCTAAAGTTATCGAGAAGGTTGTATATACAAGGTTACTGGAGCATCTAAATTCACGTAATTTGCTGTCAAATGTTCAGTTTGGTTTCAGAAATGGTTTAACAACTGAAAATGCTATATTCTCTTTTCTCTGTGAGGTTTTGGACGGATTAAATAAAAGGTTGCAAACGCTAGGTGTTTTCTTTCATTTAACGAAGGCTTTTGACTCTGTTGACCACAAAATATTACTGCAGAAGTTGGACCATTATGGAGTAAGGGGAGTAGCTTACAATTGGTTCGCCTCTTACTTTAAGAACAGAAAGCAGAAGGTAATTCTCCGCAATATTGAGAGTGGTAGTGATGTTCAGTCCCAATGGGGCACTGTTAAGTGGGGCGTTCCCCAAGGGTCGGTGCTGGGGCCACTGCTGTTTCTTATTTATATAAATGATATGCTTTCTAGTATTACAGGTGATTCAAAAATATTTCTGTTTGCTGATGACATCAGCTTGGTAGTGAAGGATCTTGTGTGTAATATTGAAACAGTATCAAATAATGTAGTTCTTGAAATAAGTTCCTGGCCTGTGGAAAATAATTTGATGCTAAATCACAGTAAGACTAAGTTTTTACAGTTTCTAACTCACAATTCAACAAGAACCGATATTTTGATCAGACAGAATGGGCATATTATAAGCGAGACGGAACAGTTCAAGTTCCTAGGCGTTCGGATAGATAGTTTGCTGTTGTGGAAAGCCCATGTCCAGGATCTTGTTCAGAAACTAAATGCTGCTTTATTTACCATTAGAACAGTATCTGAAATAAGTGACACTTCAACATGAAAAGTAGTCTACTTCGCATATTTTCATATGCTTATGTCGTATGGTATTATTTTTTGGGGTAATTTTTCTGATTCAAAAAGGGTATTTTGGCTCAAAAACGGGCAGTTCGAGCTATATGTGGTGTAAGTTCGAGAACCTCTTGTCGACCCCTATTCAATAGTCTGAGAATTCTGACATTGCCCTCACAGTATATATTTTCTTTAATGTCGTTTGTTGTTAGCAATATTAGCCTATTCTCAAGAGTTAGCAGCTTTCACTCAGTTAATACTAGGCAGAAATCCAATCTGCATGTGGAATGCACTTCCTTGACTCTTGTGCAGAAAGGAGTGCAGTATTCTGCTGCACCCATTTTCAATAAGCTACCACAAGAACTCAAAAATCTTAGCAGTAGCCCAAACTCTTTTAAGTCTAAACTGAAGAGTTTCCTCATGGCTCACTCCTTCTATTCTGTCGAGGAGCTCCTGGAAGAGCTAAAAAATTAAGCAAATTCCAGTGTTACATTGTTGATTTTCTTTATTTAAACTTACGACTTGTCACCTGAATATGTTTTTTTTTTATATTTCATTTTATCTGTTTCTAATATCGTGTTATAATTTCATGTATTGACTCGTTCCATGACCATGGAGACTTCTCCTTCATTTGGTCCCACGGAACAATAAATACATAAATAAATAAATATGGGCTCACTTTTGCAGTGGTGCTCTACCCATAATGACTATTCAGCTATGACCTGGACTACAGCAGTTGTCCTTCACAGGTGGTATAAGATGCGCCAGAAAGGTGTGTGTAGGTATCTTTGGTGTCCGTTACTAAGCTTGATGCTGAACTGCCGTGTAAATATTCCTCTTTCAAGAAAACCTACAGGGGTTTTGCTTGTACGCTGAGGTTTGTTAACAATATAAGGCTGCAACAAACAGAGAGGATAACTGGGCCACTCACCCCACAGGAATGCCAAAACGCTATCAAAAGAGTCTTTATGATAGTTCAACATGATGATTATGGCAGAGAGATCGCATTGTTGAAGGCCAGTTCTTCTATTCCTCATACTAGCGAATTAAGAGATTTGCATGCACCAATTGACCCAGAAGCTATTTTACGAGTGGGAGGGAGGCTGATGAGTGCCAACGCACCATATGATGAGCGACATCGCACCAACTAGGCATGATAAATTCTCATGGTGTTTGTATATGAACATTTGTTGTATGCTGTGTCATAGTTTTCGCTTTCTGTGTTGTGTAGGAGGTTTTGAATTCCCAATGGGTGCAACAAAGTCAAAGGAGTCATCGGGAAATGTTTGAAATACTTGCAGTCCCAGGCTGCAGTTCAACTTATGGGCCACCTACCAGCATGTAGAGTAAACCAGTCTCGTCCATCCCAGCCCTGTTACAAATGGTTCAAATGGCTCTGAGCACTATGGGTCTTAGCGTCTGAGGTCATCAGTCCCCCAGAACTTAGAACTGCTAAAACTAACTAACCTAAGGACATCACACACATCCATGTCCGAGGCAGGATTCGAACCTGCGACTGTAGCGGTCACGCGGTTCCAGACTGAAGCGCCTAGAATCACTCGGCCACACCGGCCGGCAGGTCCTGTTACAGTGAAGGATGGTGTAAGACAGAGTAACATTACTACCAGAGCCTTTATTGCTTTATTTATTTACATAGGAACCAAAGCCATCCACCTACAGTTAGTCACCGACTTAGTAACCAGATCACGTGTAGCTACTCTCACGTCATTCATTGCGAGAAGAAGAAAACCTTCTCACATATATAGTGGTAATGGTACCATATTTGTAGGTACATTTTCTGTGACAAGGCTACAGTTGAAAGTATAGTGAACTTTTCGGCCTGAGACAGTATTATTTAATATTTTACTCCACCTCGTGCCCCCCACTTCGGTCGATTGTGGGAAGCAGGAGTCAAACATATAGTCACATCTCAAGCGTGTCATTGACAATACAGTACTATTTGAAGAACTGACAGGTAGAAGCACGCCTAAATTCATTGCCGTTGTGGGCTCCCTCTCGTGACATAAATGCTCTGTCTGCTCTCACTCTTGGTCGTTTCCTGATCGGACAGTCACTTTGTGCCCCTCCTGGACCCCCTATCCTCGAGATTTCTGTCAACAGGTTGCACAGGTGGCAACCTGTACAGCAGCTGCATCAGAGGTGGTCGACTGAGTACCTGCATCAGCTGCAGCAACACAGTAGATCGACACGAGCCCAGGAGCCCCAGATCGGCAATCGTGTGCTGGTCAAGGGGGGGATAACTTGCCTTCCTTGGTATGGAGACTGGGTGTCGTCAAGCAGCTGTTCCCTGAACCTGAAAAGCGTGTCAGTGTAGTTATGGCGAAAACTGCTATTGGGCAGATCAAGAGGCGTCTAGCAAAATCTGTTGCCAATATTGATTTCCTAAGTTTCATGTGTTTTGTGACAGTAATACTTATGTTGCTTTTACGTCTTACATGTTAGCACCTTTAATGTCTCTTATGCGATATGACATTAATATTAATTGCTTTTTGTATATGTGTTACACTTTAGTACCCTTCATGTTTCATATGAAGTGTGATAGTAATATTTTGTTGATATGTGTATTCTAATTCTCAGATTATTTCATTTTTATATGCCTCGATACTGTCTC